>NC_091592.1:2690539-2786217 GCF_042767895.1 Penaeus vannamei | reverse complement strand
AAATTTCGTTTTCTCACATAAACTTGATCGTAAATCACTCTAATCCACGATAGGTTACAGTACCTGCAATTTGGGGAGGTTAGGTTAGGTTACGTTGGTTAGGTTAGGTTAGGTTAGGTTAGGTTAGGTTAGGCTCAAATTTAACCAGGAGACTCCAAATTTCGTTTTCTCACATAAACTTGATCGTAAATCACTCTAATCCACGATAGGTTACAGTACCTGCAATTTGGGGAGGTTAGGTTAGGTTACGTTGGTTAGGTTAGATTAGGTTAGGTTAGGTTAGGTTAGGTTCAAATTTAACCAGGAGACTCCAAATTTCGTTTTCTCACATAAACTTGATCGTAAATTACTCTAATCCACGATAGGCTACAGTACCTGCAATTTGGGGAGGTTAGGTTAGGTTACGTTGGTTAGGTTAGGTTAGGTTAGGTTAGGTTAGGTTAGGCTCAAATTTAACCAGGAGACTCCAAATTTCGTTTTCTCACATAAACTTGATCGTAAATCACTCTAATCCACGATAGGTTACAGTACCTGCAATTTGGGGAGGTTAGGTTAGGTTACGTTGGTTAGGTTAGGTTAGGTTAGGTTAGGTTAGGTTAGGCTCAAATTTAACCAGGAGACTCCAAATTTCGTTTTCTCACATAAACTTGATGGTTAATCACTCTAATCCACGATAGGTTACAGTACCTGCAATTTGGGGAGGTTAGGTTAGGTTACGTTGGTTAGGTTAGGTTAGGTTAGGTTAGGTTAGGTTAGGCTCAAATTTAACCAGGAGACTCCAAATTTCGTTTTCTCACATAAACTTGATCGTAAATCACTCTAATCCACGATAGGTTACAGTACCTGCAATTTGGGGAGGTTAGGTTAGGTTACGTTGGTTAGGTTAGGTTAGGTTAGGTTAGGTTAGGTTAGGCTCAAATTTAACCAGGAGACTCCAAATTTCGTTTTCTCACATAAACTTGATCGTAAATCACTCTAATCCACGATAGGTTACAGTACCTGCAATTTGGGGAGGTTAGGTTAGGTTACGTTGGTTAGGTTAGGTTAGGTTAGGTTAGGTTAGGCTCAAATTTAACCAGGAGACTCCAAATTTCGTTTTCTCACATAAACTTGATCGTAAATCACTCTAATCCACGATAGGTTACAGTACCTGCAATTTGGGGAGGTTAGGTTAGGTTACGTTGGTTAGGTTAGGTTAGGTTAGGTTAGGTTAGGTTAGGCTCAAATTTAACCAGGAGACTCCAAATTTCGTTTTCTCACATAAACTTGATCGTAAATCACTCTAATCCACGATAGGTTACAGTACCTGCAATTTGGGGAGGTTAGGTTAGGTTACGTTGGTTAGGTTAGGTTAGGTTAGGTTAGGTTAGGTTAGGCTCAAATTTAACCAGGAGACTCCAAATTTCGTTTTCTCACATAAACTTGATCGTAAATCACTCTAATCCACGATAGGTTACAGTACCTGCAATTTGGGGAGGTTAGGTTAGGTTACGTTGGTTAGGTTAGGTTAGGTTAGGTTAGGTTAGGCTCAAATTTAACCAGGAGACTCCAAATTTCGTTTTCTCACATAAACTTGATCGTAAATCACTCTAATCCACGATAGGTTACAGTACCTGCAATTTGGGGAGGTTAGGTTAGGTTACGTTGGTTAGGTTAGGTTAGGTTAGGTTAGGTTAGGTTAGGCTCAAATTTAACCAGGAGACTCCAAATTTCGTTTTCTCACATAAACTTGATCGTAAATCACTCTAATCCACGATAGGTTACAGTACCTGCAATTTGGGGAGGTTAGGTTAGGTTACGTTGGTTAGGTTAGGTTAGGTTAGGTTAGGTTAGGTTAGGCTCAAATTTAACCAGGAGACTCCAAATTTCGTTTTCTCACATAAACTTGATCGTAAATCACTCTAATCCACGATAGGTTACAGTACCTGCAATTTGGGGAGGTTAGGTTAGGTTACGTTGGTTAGGTTAGGTTAGGTTAGGTTAGGTTAGGTTAGGCTCAAATTTAACCAGGAGACTCCAAATTTCGTTTTCTCACATAAACTTGATCGTAAATCACTCTAATCCACGATAGGTTACAGTACCTGCAATTTGGGGAGGTTAGGTTAGGTTACGTTGGTTAGGTTAGGTTAGGTTAGGTTAGGTTAGGTTAGGCTCAAATTTAACCAGGAGACTCCAAATTTCGTTTTCTCACATAAACTTGATCGTAAATCACTCTAATCCACGATAGGTTACAGTACCTGCAATTTGGGGAGGTTAGGTTAGGTTACGTTGGTTAGGTTCGGTTAGGTTAGGTTAGGTTAGGTTAGGTTAGGCTCAAATTTAACCAGGAGACTCCAAATTTCGTTTTCTCACATAAACTTGATCGTAAATCACTCTAATCCACGATAGGTTACAGTACCTGCAATTTGGGGAGGTTAGGTTAGGTTACGTTGGTTAGGTTAGGTTAGGTTAGGTTAGGTTAGGTTAGGCTCAAATTTAACCAGGAGACTCCAAATTTCGTTTTCTCACATAAACTTGATCGTAAATCACTCTAATCCACGATAGGTTACAGTACCTGCAATTTGGGGAGGTTAGGTTAGGTTACGTTGGTTAGGTTAGGTTAGGTTAGGTTAGGTTAGGTTAGGCTCAAATTTAACCAGGAGACTCCAAATTTCGTTTTCTCACATAAACTTGATCGTAAATCACTCTAATCCACGATAGGTTACAGTACCTGCAATTTGGGGAGGTTAGGTTAGGTTACGTTGGTTAGGTTAGGTTAGGTTAGGTTAGGTTAGGTTAGGCTCAAATTTAACCAGGAGACTCCAAATTTCGTTTTCTCACATAAACTTGATCGTAAATCACTCTAATCCACGATAGGTTACAGTACCTGCAATTTGGGGAGGTTAGGTTAGGTTACGTTGGTTAGGTTAGGTTAGGTTAGGTTAGGTTAGGTTAGGCTCAAATTTAACCAGGAGACTCCAAATTTCGTTTTCTCACATAAACTTGATCGTAAATCACTCTAATCCACGATAGGTTACAGTACCTGCAATTTGGGGAGGTTAGGTTAGGTTACGTTGGTTAGGTTAGGTTAGGTTAGGTTAGGTTAGGTTAGGCTCAAATTTAACCAGGAGACTCCAAATTTCGTTTTCTCACATAAACTTGATCGTAAATCACTCTAATCCACGATAGGTTACAGTACCTGCAATTTGGGGAGGTTAGGTTAGGTTACGTTGGTTAGGTTAGGTTAGGTTAGGTTAGGTTAGGTTAGGCTCAAATTTAACCAGGAGACTCCAAATTTCGTTTTCTCACATAAACTTGATCGTAAATCACTCTAATCCACGGTAGGTTACAGTACCTGCAATTTGGGGAGGTTAGGTTAGGTTACGTTGGTTAGGTTAGGTTAGGTTAGGTTAGGTTAGGTTAGGCTCAAATTTAACCAGGAGACTCCAAATTTCGTTTTCTCACATAAACTTGATCGTAAATCACTCTAATCCACGATAGGTTACAGTACCTGCAATTTGGGGAGGTTAGGTTAGGTTACGTTGGTTAGGTTAGGTTAGGTTAGGTTAGGTTAGGTTAGGCTCAAATTTAACCAGGAGACTCCAAATTTCGTTTTCTCACATAAACTTGATCGTAAATCACTCTAATCCACGATAGGTTACAGTACCTGCAATTTGGGGAGGTTAGGTTAGGTTACGTTGGTTAGGTTAGGTTAGGTTAGGTTAGGTTAGGTTAGGTTAGGTTAGGCTCAAATTTAACCAGGAGACTCCAAATTTCGTTTTCTCACATAAACTTGATCGTAAATCACTCTAATCCACGATAGGTTACAGTACCTGCAATTTGGGGAGGTTAGGTTAGGTTACGTTGGTTAGGTTCGGTTCGGTTAGGTTAGGTTAGGTTAGGTTAGGCTCAAATTTAACCAGGAGACTCCAAATTTCGTTTTCTCACATAAACTTGATCGTAAATCACTCTAATCCACGATAGGTTACAGTACCTGCAATTTGGGGAGGTTAGGTTAGGTTACGTTGGTTAGGTTAGGTTAGGTTAGGTTAGGTTAGGTTAGGCTCAAATTTAACCAGGAGACTCCAAATTTCGTTTTCTCACATAAACTTGATCGTAAATCACTCTAATCCACGATAGGTTACAGTACCTGCAATTTGGGGAGGTTAGGTTAGGTTACGTTGGTTAGGTTAGGTTAGGTTAGGTTAGGTTAGGTTAGGCTCAAATTTAACCAGGAGACTCCAAATTTCGTTTTCTCACATAAACTTGATCGTAAATCACTCTAATCCACGATAGGTTACAGTACCTGCAATTTGGGGAGGTTAGGTTAGGTTACGTTGGTTAGGTTAGGTTAGGTTAGGTTAGGTTAGGTTAGGCTCAAATTTAACCAGGAGACTCCAAATTTCGTTTTCTCACATAAACTTGATCGTAAATCACTCTAATCCACGATAGGTTACAGTACCTGCAATTTGGGGAGGTTAGGTTAGGTTACGTTGGTTAGGTTAGGTTAGGTTAGGTTAGGTTAGGTTAGGCTCAAATTTAACCAGGAGACTCCAAATTTCGTTTTCTCACATAAACTTGATCGTAAATCACTCTAATCCACGATAGGTTACAGTACCTGCAATTTGGGGAGGTTAGGTTAGGTTACGTTGGTTAGGTTAGGTTAGGTTAGGTTAGGTTAGGTTAGGCTCAAATGTAACCAGGAGACTCCAAATTTCGTTTTCTCACATAAACTTGATCGTAAATCACTCTAATCCACGATAGGTTACAGTACCTGCAATTTGGGGAGGTTAGGTTAGGTTACGTTGGTTAGGTTAGGTTAGGTTAGGTTAGGTTAGGTTAGGCTCAAATTTAACCAGGAGACTCCAAATTTCGTTTTCTCACATAAACTTGATCGTAAATCACTCTAATCCACGATAGGTTACAGTACCTGCAATTTGGGGAGGTTAGGTTAGGTTACGTTGGTTAGGTTAGGTTAGGTTAGGTTAGGTTAGGTTAGGCTCAAATTTAACCAGGAGACTCCAAATTTCGTTTTCTCACATAAACTTGATCGTAAATCACTCTAATCCACGATAGGTTACAGTACCTGCAATTTGGGGAGGTTAGGTTAGGTTACGTTGGTTAGGTTAGGTTAGGTTAGGTTAGGTTAGGTTAGGCTCAAATTTAACCAGGAGACTCCAAATTTCGTTTTCTCACATAAACTTGATCGTAAATCACTCTAATCCACGATAGGTTACAGTACCTGCAATTTGGGGAGGTTAGGTTAGGTTACGTTGGTTAGGTTAGGTTAGGTTAGGTTAGGTTAGGTTAGGCTCAAATTTAACCAGGAGACTCCAAATTTCGTTTTCTCACATAAACTTGATCGTAAATCACTCTAATCCACGATAGGTTACAGTACCTGCAATTTGGGGAGGTTAGGTTAGGTTACGTTGGTTAGGTTAGGTTAGGTTAGGTTAGGTTAGGTTAGGCTCAAATTTAACCAGGAGACTCCAAATTTCGTTTTCTCACATAAACTTGATCGTAAATCACTCTAATCCACGATAGGTTACAGTACCTGCAATTTGGGGAGGTTAGGTTAGGTTACGTTGGTTAGGTTAGGTTAGGTTAGGTTAGGTTAGGTTAGGCTCAAATTTAACCAGGAGACTCCAAATTTCGTTTTCTCACATAAACTTGATCGTAAATCACTCTAATCCACGATAGGTTACAGTACCTGCAATTTGGGGAGGTTAGGTTAGGTTACGTTGGTTAGGTTAGGTTAGGTTAGGTTAGGTTAGGTTAGGCTCAAATTTAACCAGGAGACTCCAAATTTCGTTTTCTCACATAAACTTGATCGTAAATCACTCTAATCCACGATAGGTTACAGTACCTGCAATTTGGGGAGGTTAGGTTAGGTTACGTTGGTTAGGTTAGGTTAGGTTAGGTTAGGTTAGGTTAGGCTCAAATTTAACCAGGAGACTCCAAATTTCGTTTTCTCACATAAACTTGATCGTAAATCACTCTAATCCACGATAGGTTACAGTACCTGCAATTTGGGGAGGTTAGGTTAGGTTACGTTGGTTAGGTTAGGTTAGGTTAGGTTAGGTTAGGCTCAAATTTAACCAGGAGACTCCAAATTTCGTTTTCTCACATAAACTTGATCGTAAATCACTCTAATCCACGATAGGTTACAGTACCTGCAATTTGGGGAGGTTAGGTTAGGTTACGTTGGTTAGGTTAGGTTAGGTTAGGTTAGGTTAGGTTAGGCTCAAATTTAACCAGGAGACTCCAAATTTCGTTTTCTCACATAAACTTGATCGTAAATCACTCTAATCCACGATAGGTTACAGTACCTGCAATTTGGGGAGGTTAGGTTAGGTTACGTTGGTTAGGTTAGGTTAGGTTAGGTTAGGTTAGGTTAGGCTCAAATTTAACCAGGAGACTCCAAATTTCGTTTTCTCACATAAACTTGATCGTAAATCACTCTAATCCACGATAGGTTACAGTACCTGCAATTTGGGGAGGTTAGGTTAGGTTACGTTGGTTAGGTTAGGTTAGGTTAGGTTAGGTTAGGTTAGGCTCAAATTTAACCAGGAGACTCCAAATTTCGTTTTCTCACATAAACTTGATCGTAAATCACTCTAATCCACGATAGGTTACAGTACCTGCAATTTGGGGAGGTTAGGTTAGGTTACGTTGGTTAGGTTAGGTTAGGTTAGGTTAGGTTAGGTTAGGCTCAAATTTAACCAGGAGACTCCAAATTTCGTTTTCTCACATAAACATGATCGTAAATCACTCTAATCCACGATAGGTTACAGTACCTGCAATTTGGGGAGGTTAGGTTAGGTTACGTTGGTTAGGTTAGGTTAGGTTAGGTTAGGTTAGGTTAGGCTCAAATTTAACCAGGAGACTCCAAATTTCGTTTTCTCACATAAACTTGATCGTAAATCACTCTAATCCACGATAGGTTACAGTACCTGCAATTTGGGGAGGTTAGGTTAGGTTACGTTGGTTAGGTTAGGTTAGGTTAGGTTAGGTTAGGTTAGGCTCAAATTTAACCAGGAGACTCCAAATTTCGTTTTCTCACATAAACTTGATCGTAAATCACTCTAATCCACGATAGGTTACAGTACCTGCAATTTGGGGAGGTTAGGTTAGGTTACGTTGGTTAGGTTAGGTTAGGTTAGGTTAGGTTAGGTTAGGCTCAAATTTAACCAGGAGACTCCAAATTTCGTTTTCTCACATAAACTTGATCGTAAATCACTCTAATCCACGATAGGTTACAGTACCTGCAATTTGGGGAGGTTAGGTTAGGTTACGTTGGTTAGGTTAGGTTAGGTTAGGTTAGGTTAGGTTAGGCTCAAATTTAACCAGGAGACTCCAAATTTCGTTTTCTCACATAAACTTGATCGTAAATCACTCTAATCCACGATAGGTTACAGTACCTGCAATTTGGGGAGGTTAGGTTAGGTTACGTTGGTTAGGTTAGGTTAGGTTAGGTTAGGTTAGGTTAGGCTCAAATTTAACCAGGAGACTCCAAATTTCGTTTTCTCACATAAACTTGATCGTAAATCACTCTAATCCACGATAGGTTACAGTACCTGCAATTTGGGGAGGTTAGGTTAGGTTACGTTGGTTAGGTTAGGTTAGGTTAGGTTAGGTTAGGTTAGGCTCAAATTTAACCAGGAGACTCCAAATTTCGTTTTCTCACATAAACTTGATCGTAAATCACTCTAATCCACGATAGGTTACAGTACCTGCAATTTGGGGAGGTTAGGTTAGGTTACGTTGGTTAGGTTAGGTTAGGTTAGGTTAGGTTAGGTTAGGCTCAAATTTAACCAGGAGACTCCAAATTTCGTTTTCTCACATAAACTTGATCGTAAATCACTCTAATCCACGATAGGTTACAGTACCTGCAATTTGGGGAGGTTAGGTTAGGTTACGTTGGTTAGGTTAGGTTAGGTTAGGCTCAAATTTAACCAGGAGACTCCAAATTTCGTTTTCTCACATAAACTTGATCGTAAATCACTCTAATCCACGATAGGTTACAGTACCTGCAATTTGGGGAGGTTAGGTTAGGTTACGTTGGTTAGGTTAGGTTAGGTTAGGTTAGGTTAGGTTAGGCTCAAATTTAACCAGGAGACTCCAAATTTCGTTTTCTCACATAAACTTGATCGTAAATCACTCTAATCCACGATTTACAGTACCTGCAATTTTGTGGAGGTTAGGTTAGGTTACGTTGGTTAGGTTCGGTTCGGTTAGGTTAGGTTAGGTTAGGTTAGGTTAGGCTCAAATTTAACCAGGAGACTCCAAATTTCGTTTTCTCACATAAACTTGATCGTAAATCACTCTAATCCACGATAGGTTACAGTACCTGCAATTTGGGGATGTTAGGTTAGGTTACGTTGGTTAGGTTAGGTTAGGTTAGGTTAGGTTAGGTTAGGCTCAAATTTAACCAGGAGACTCCAAATTTCGTTTTCTCACATAAACTTGATCGTAAATCACTCTAATCCACGATAGGTTACAGTACCTGCAATTTGGGGAGGTTAGGTTAGGTTACGTTGGTTAGGTTAGGTTAGGTTAGGTTAGGTTAGGTTAGGTTAGGCTCAAATTTAACCAGGAGACTCCAAATTTCGTTTTCTCACATAAACTTGATCGTAAATCACTCTAATCCACGATAGGTTACAGTACCTGCAATTTGGGGAGGTTAGGTTAGGTTACGTTGGTTAGGTTAGGTTAGGTTAGGTTAGGTTAGGTTAGGCTCAAATTTAACCAGGAGACTCCAAATTTCGTTTTCTCACATAAACTTGATCGTAAATCACTCTAATCCACGATAGGTTACAGTACCTGCAATTTGGGGAGGTTAGGTTAGGTTACGTTGGTTAGGTTAGGTTAGGTTAGGTTAGGATAGGTTAGGCTCAAATTTAACCAGGAGACTCCAAATTTCGTTTTCTCACATAAACTTGATCGTAAATCACTCTAATCCACGATAGGTTACAGTACCTGCAATTTGGGGAGGTTAGGTTAGGTTACGTTGGTTAGGTTAGGTTAGGTTAGGTTAGGTTAGGTTAGGCTCAAATTTAACCAGGAGACTCCAAATTTCGTTTTCTCACATAAACTTGATCGTAAATCACTCTAATCCACGATAGGTTACAGTACCTGCAATTTGGGGAGGTTAGGTTAGGTTACGTTGGTTAGGTTCGGTTCGGTTAGGTTAGGTTAGGTTAGGTTAGGTTAGGCTCAAATTTAACCAGGAGACTCCAAATTTCGTTTTCTCACATAAACTTGATCGTAAATCACTCTAATCCACGATAGGTTACAGTACCTGCAATTTGGGGAGGTTAGGTTAGGTTACGTTGGTTAGGTTAGGTTAGGTTAGGTTAGGTTAGGTTAGGCTCAAATTTAACCAGGAGACTCCAAATTTCGTTTTCTCACATAAACTTAATCGTAAATCACTCTAATCCACGATAGGTTACAGTACCTGCAATTTGGGGAGGTTAGGTTAGGTTACGTTGGTTAGGTTAGGTTAGGTTAGGCTCAAATTTAACCAGGAGACTCCAAATTTCGTTTTCTCACATAAACTTGATCGTAAATCACTCTAATCCACGATAGGTTACAGTACCTGCAATTTGGGGAGGTTAGGTTAGGTTACGTTGGTTAGGTTCGGTTCGGTTAGGTTAGGTTAGGTTAGGTTAGGTTAGGCTCAAATTTAACCAGGAGACTCCAAATTTCGTTTTCTCACATAAACTTGATCGTAAATCACTCTAATCCACGATAGGTTACAGTACCTGCAATTTGGGGAGGTTAGGTTAGGTTACGTTGGTTAGGTTAGGTTAGGTTAGGTTAGGTTAGGTTAGGCTCAAATTTAACCAGGAGACTCCAAATTTCGTTTTCTCACATAAACTTGATCGTAAATCACTCTAATCCACGATAGGTTACAGTACCTGCAATTTGGGGAGGTTAGGTTAGGTTACGTTGGTTAGGTTAGGTTAGGTTAGGTTAGGTTAGGTTAGGCTCAAATTTAACCAGGAGACTCCAAATTTCGTTTTCTCACATAAACTTAATCGTAAATCACTCTAATCCACGATAGGTTACAGTACCTGCAATTTGGGGAGGTTAGGTTAGGTTACGTTGGTTAGGTTAGGTTAGGTTAGGCTCAAATTTAACCAGGAGACTCCAAATTTCGTTTTCTCACATAAACTTGATCGTAAATCACTCTAATCCACGATAGGTTACAGTACCTGCAATTTGGGGAGGTTAGGTTAGGTTACGTTGGTTAGGTTAGGTTAGGTTAGGTTAGGTTAGGTTAGGCTCAAATTTAACCAGGAGACTCCAAATTTCGTTTTCTCACATAAACTTGATCGTAAATCACTCTAATCCACGATAGGTTACAGTACCTGCAATTTGGGGAGGTTAGGTTAGGTTACGTTGGTTAGGTTAGGTTAGGTTAGGTTAGGTTAGGTTAGGCTCAAATTTAACCAGGAGACTCCAAATTTCGTTTTCTCACATAAACTTGATCGTAAATCACTCTAATCCACGATAGGTTACAGTACCTGCAATTTGGGGAGGTTAGGTTAGGTTACGTTGGTTAGGTTAGGTTAGGTTAGGTTAGGTTAGGTTAGGCTCAAATTTAAGCAGGAGACTCCAAATTTCGTTTTCTCACATAAACTTGATCGTAAATCACTCTAATCCACGATAGGTTACAGTACCTGCAATTTGGGGAGGTTAGGTTAGGTTACGTTGGTTAGGTTAGGTTAGGTTAGGTTAGGTTAGGTTAGGCTCAAATTTAACCAGGAGACTCCAAATTTCGTTTTCTCACATAAACTTGATCGTAAATCACTCTAATCCACGATAGGTTACAGTACCTGCAATTTGGGGAGGTTAGGTTAGGTTACGTTGGTTAGGTTAGGTTAGGTTAGGTTAGGTTAGGTTAGGCTCAAATTTAACCAGGAGACTCCAAATTTCGTTTTCTCACATAAACTTGCTCGTAAATCACTCTAATCCACGATAGGTTACAGTACCTGCAATTTGGGGAGGTTAGGTTAGGTTACGTTGGTTAGGTTAGGTTAGGTTAGGTTAGGTTAGGTTAGGCTCAAATTTAACCAGGAGACTCCAAATTTCGTTTTCTCACATAAACTTGATCGTAAATCACTCTAATCCACGATAGGTTACAGTACCTGCAATTTGGGGAGGTTAGGTTAGGTTACGTTGGTTAGGTTAGGTTAGGTTAGGTTAGGTTAGGTTAGGCTCAAATTTAACCAGGAGACTCCAAATTTCGTTTTCTCACATAAACTTGATCGTAAATCACTCTAATCCACGATAGGTTACAGTACCTGCAATTTGGGGAGGTTAGGTTAGGTTACGTTGGTTAGGTTAGGTTAGGTTAGGTTAGGTTAGGTTAGGCTCAAATTTAACCAGGAGACTCCAAATTTCGTTTTCTCACATAAACTTGATCGTAAATCACTCTAATCCACGATAGGTTACAGTACCTGCAATTTGGGGAGGTTAGGTTAGGTTACGTTGGTTAGGTTAGGTTAGGTTAGGTTAGGTTAGGCTCAAATTTAACCAGGAGACTCCAAATTTCGTTTTCTCACATAAACTTGATCGTAAATCACTCTAATCCACGATAGGTTACAGTACCTGCAATTTGGGGAGGTTAGGTTAGGTTACGTTGGTTAGGTTAGGTTAGGTTAGGTTAGGTTAGGTTAGGCTCAAATTTAACCAGGAGACTCCAAATTTCGTTTTCTCACATAAACTTGATCGTAAATCACTCTAATCCACGATAGGTTACAGTACCTGCAATTTGGGGAGGTTAGGTTAGGTTACGTTGGTTAGGTTAGGTTAGGTTAGGTTAGGTTAGGTTAGGCTCAAATTTAACCAGGAGACTCCAAATTTCGTTTTCTCACATAAACTTGATCGTAAATCACTCTAATCCACGGTAGGTTACAGTACCTGCAATTTGGGGAGGTTAGGTTAGGTTACGTTGGTTAGGTTAGGTTAGGTTAGGTTAGGTTAGGTTAGGCTCAAATTTAACCAGGAGACTCCAAATTTCGTTTTCTCACATAAACTTGATCGTAAATCACTCTAATCCACGATAGGTTACAGTACCTGCAATTTGGGGAGGTTAGGTTAGGTTACGTTGGTTAGGTTAGGTTAGGTTAGGTTAGGTTAGGTTAGGCTCAAATTTAACCAGGAGACTCCAAATTTCGTTTTCTCACATAAACTTGATCGTAAATCACTCTAATCCACGATAGGTTACAGTACCTGCAATTTGGGGAGGTTAGGTTAGGTTACGTTGGTTAGGTTAGGTTAGGTTAGGTTAGGTTAGGTTAGGCTCAAATTTAACCAGGAGACTCCAAATTTCGTTTTCTCACATAAACTTGATCGTAAATCACTCTAATCCACGATAGGTTACAGTACCTGCAATTTGGGGAGGTTAGGTTAGGTTACGTTGGTTAGGTTAGGTTAGGTTAGGTTAGGTTAGGTTAGGCTCAAATTTAACCAGGAGACTCCAAATTTCGTTTTCTCACATAAACTTGATCGTAAATCACTCTAATCCACGATAGGTTACAGTACCTGCAATTTGGGGAGGTTAGGTTAGGTTACGTTGGTTAGGTTAGGTTAGGTTAGGTTAGGTTAGGTTAGGCTCAAATTTAACCAGGAGACTCCAAATTTCGTTTTCTCACATAAACTTGATCGTAAATCACTCTAATCCACGATAGGTTACAGTACCTGCAATTTGGGGAGGTTAGGTTAGGTTACGTTGGTTAGGTTAGGTTAGGTTAGGTTAGGTTAGGTTAGGCTCAAATTTAACCAGGAGACTCCAAATTTCGTTTTCTCACATAAACTTGATCGTAAATCACTCTAATCCACGATAGGTTACAGTACCTGCAATTTGGGGAGGTTAGGTTAGGTTACGTTGGTTAGGTTAGGTTAGGTTAGGTTAGGTTAGGTTAGGCTCAAATTTAACCAGGAGACTCCAAATTTCGTTTTCTCACATAAACTTGATCGTAAATCACTCTAATCCACGATAGGTTACAGTACCTGCAATTTGGGGAGGTTAGGTTAGGTTACGTTGGTTAGGTTAGGTTAGGTTAGGTTAGGTTAGGTTAGGCTCAAATTTAACCAGGAGACTCCAAATTTCGTTTTCTCACATAAACTTGATCGTAAATCACTCTAATCCACGATAGGTTACAGTACCTGCAATTTGGGGAGGTTAGGTTAGGTTACGTTGGTTAGGTTAGGTTAGGTTAGGTTAGGTTAGGTTAGGCTCAAATTTAACCAGGAGACTCCAAATTTCGTTTTCTCACATAAACTTGATCGTAAATCACTCTAATCCACGATAGGTTACAGTACCTGCAATTTGGGGAGGTTAGGTTAGGTTACGTTGGTTAGGTTAGGTTAGGTTAGGTTAGGTTAGGTTAGGCTCAAATTTAACCAGGAGACTCCAAATTTCGTTTTCTCAGATAAACTTGATCGTAAATCACTCTAATCCACGATAGGTTACAGTACCTGCAATTTGGGGAGGTTAGGTTAGGTTACGTTGGTTAGGTTAGGTTAGGTTAGGTTAGGTTAGGTTAGGCTCAAATTTAACCAGGAGACTCCAAATTTCGTTTTCTCACATAAACTTGATCGTAAATCACTCTAATCCACGATAGGTTACAGTACCTGCAATTTGGGGAGGTTAGGTTAGGTTACGTTGGTTAGGTTAGGTTAGGTTAGGTTAGGTTAGGTTAGGCTCAAATTTAACCAGGAGACTCCAAATTTCGTTTTCTCACATAAACTTGATCGTAAATCACTCTAATCCACGATAGGTTACAGTACCTGCAATTTGGGGAGGTTAGGTTAGGTTACGTTGGTTAGGTTAGGTTAGGTTAGGTTAGGTTAGGTTAGGCTCAAATTTAACCAGGAGACTCCAAATTTCGTTTTCTCACATAAACTTGATCGTAAATCACTCTAATCCACGATAGGTTACAGTACCTGCAATTTGGGGAGGTTAGGTTAGGTTACGTTGGTTAGGTTAGGTTAGGTTAGGTTAGGTTAGGCTCAAATTTAACCAGGAGACTCCAAATTTCGTTTTCTCACATAAACTTGATCGTAAATCACTCTAATCCACGATAGGTTACAGTACCTGCAATTTGGGGAGGTTAGGTTAGGTTACGTTGGTTAGGTTAGGTTAGGTTAGGTTAGGTTAGGTTAGGCTCAAATTTAACCAGGAGACTCCAAATTTCGTTTTCTCACATAAACTTGATCGTAAATCACTCTAATCCACGATAGGTTACAGTACCTGCAATTTGGGGAGGTTAGGTTAGGTTACGTTGGTTAGGTTAGGTTAGGTTAGGTTAGGTTAGGTTAGGCTCAAATTTAACCAGGAGACTCCAAATTTCGTTTTCTCACATAAACTTGATCGTAAATCACTCTAATCCACGATAGGTTACAGTACCTGCAATTTGGGGAGGTTAGGTTAGGTTACGTTGGTTAGGTTAGGTTAGGTTAGGTTAGGTTAGGTTAGGCTCAAATTTAACCAGGAGACTCCAAATTTCGTTTTCTCACATAAACTTGATCGTAAATCACTCTAATCCACGATAGGTTACAGTACCTGCAATTTGGGGAGGTTAGGTTAGGTTACGTTGGTTAGGTTAGGTTAGGTTAGGTTAGGTTAGGTTAGGCTCAAATTTAACCAGGAGACTCCAAATTTCGTTTTCTCACATAAACTTGATCGTAAATCACTCTAATCCACGATAGGTTACAGTACCTGCAATTTGGGGAGGTTAGGTTAGGTTACGTTGGTTAGGTTAGGTTAGGTTAGGTTAGGTTAGGTTAGGCTCAAATTTAACCAGGAGACTCCAAATTTCGTTTTCTCACATAAACTTGATCGTAAATCACTCTAATCCACGATAGGTTACAGTACCTGCAATTTGGGGAGGTTAGGTTAGGTTACGTTGGTTAGGTTAGGTTAGGTTAGGTTAGGTTAGGCTCAAATTTAACCAGGAGACTCCAAATTTCGTTTTCTCACATAAACTTGATCGTAAATCACTCTAATCCACGATAGGTTACAGTACCTGCAATTTGGGGAGGTTAGGTTAGGTTACGTTGGTTAGGTTAGGTTAGGTTAGGTTAGGTTAGGCTCAAATTTAACCAGGAGACTCCAAATTTCGTTTTCTCACATAAACTTGATCGTAAATCACTCTAATCCACGATAGGTTACAGTACCTGCAATTTGGGGAGGTTAGGTTAGGTTACGTTGGTTAGGTTAGGTTAGGTTAGGTTAGGTTAGGTTAGGCTCAAATTTAACCAGGAGACTCCAAATTTCGTTTTCTCACATAAACTTGATCGTAAATCACTCTAATCCACGATAGGTTACAGTACCTGCAATTTGGGGAGGTTAGGTTAGGTTACGTTGGTTAGGTTAGGTTAGGTTAGGTTAGGTTAGGTTAGGCTCAAATTTAACCAGGAGACTCCAAATTTCGTTTTCTCACATAAACTTGATCGTAAATCACTCTAATCCACGATAGGTTACAGTACCTGCAATTTGGGGAGGTTAGGTTAGGTTACGTTGGTTAGGTTAGGTTAGGTTAGGTTAGGTTAGGTTAGGCTCAAATTTAACCAGGAGACTCCAAATTTCGTTTTCTCACATAAACTTGATCGTAAATCACTCTAATCCACGATAGGTTACAGTACCTGCAATTTGGGGAGGTTAGGTTAGGTTACGTTGGTTAGGTTCGGTTCGGTTAGGTTAGGTTAGGTTAGGTTAGGCTCAAATTTAACCAGGAGACTCCAAATTTCGTTTTCTCACATAAACTTGATCGTAAATCACTCTAATCCACGATAGGTTACAGTACCTGCAATTTGGGGAGGTTAGGTTAGGTTACGTTGGTTAGGTTAGGTTAGGTTAGGTTAGGTTAGGTTAGGCTCAAATTTAACCAGGAGACTCCAAATTTCGTTTTCTCACATAAACTTGATCGTAAATCACTCTAATCCACGATAGGTTACAGTACCTGCAATTTGGGGAGGTTAGGTTAGGTTACGTTGGTTAGGTTAGGTTAGGTTAGGTTAGGTTAGGTTAGGCTCAAATTTAACCAGGAGACTCCAAATTTCGTTTTCTCACATAAACTTGATCGTAAATCACTCTAATCCACGATAGGTTACAGTACCTGCAATTTGGGGAGGTTAGGTTAGGTTACGTTGGTTAGGTTAGGTTAGGTTAGGTTAGGTTAGGTTAGGCTCAAATTTAACCAGGAGACTCCAAATTTCGTTTTCTCACATAAACTTGATCGTAAATCACTCTAATCCACGATAGGTTACAGTACCTGCAATTTGGGGAGGTTAGGTTAGGTTACGTTGGTTAGGTTAGGTTAGGTTAGGTTAGGTTAGGTTAGGCTCAAATTTAACCAGGAGACTCCAAATTTCGTTTTCTCACATAAACTTGATCGTAAATCACTCTAATCCACGATAGGTTACAGTACCTGCAATTTGGGGAGGTTAGGTTAGGTTACGTTGGTTAGGTTAGGTTAGGTTAGGTTAGGTTAGGTTAGGTTAGGCTCAAATTTAACCAGGAGACTCCAAATTTCGTTTTCTCACATAAACTTGATCGTAAATCACTCTAATCCACGATAGGTTACAGTACCTGCAATTTGGGGAGGTTAGGTTAGGTTACGTTGGTTAGGTTAGGTTAGGTTAGGTTAGGTTAGGTTAGGCTCAAATTTAACCAGGAGACTCCAAATTTCGTTTTCTCACATAAACTTGATCGTAAATCACTCTAATCCACGATAGGTTACAGTACCTGCAATTTGGGGAGGTTAGGTTAGGTTACGTTGGTTAGGTTAGGTTAGGTTAGGTTAGGTTAGGTTAGGCTCAAATTTAACCAGGAGACTCCAAATTTCGTTTTCTCACATAAACTTGATCGTAAATCACTCTAATCCACGATAGGTTACAGTACCTGCAATTTGGGGAGGTTAGGTTAGGTTACGTTGGTTAGGTTCGGTTCGGTTCGGTTAGGTTAGGTTAGGTTAGGTTAGGTTAGGCTCAAATTTAACCAGGAGACTCCAAATTTCGTTTTCTCACATAAACTTGATCGTAAATCACTCTAATCCACGATAGGTTACAGTACCTGCAATTTGGGGAGGTTAGGTTAGGTTACGTTGGTTAGGTTAGGTTAGGTTAGGTTAGGTTAGGTTAGGCTCAAATTTAACCAGGAGACTCCAAATTTCGTTTTCTCACATAAACTTGATCGTAAATCACTCTAATCCACGATAGGTTACAGTACCTGCAATTTGGGGAGGTTAGGTTAGGTTACGTTGGTTAGGTTAGGTTAGGTTAGGTTAGGTTAGGTTAGGCTCAAATTTAACCAGGAGACTCCAAATTTCGTTTTCTCACATAAACTTGATCGTAAATCACTCTAATCCACGATAGGTTACAGTACCTGCAATTTGGGGAGGTTAGGTTAGGTTACGTTGGTTAGGTTAGGTTAGGTTAGGTTAGGTTAGGTTAGGCTCAAATTTAACCAGGAGACTCCAAATTTCGTTTTCGCACATAAACTTGATCGTAAATCACTCTAATCCACGATAGGTTACAGTACCTGCAATTTGGGGAGGTTAGGTTAGGTTACGTTGGTTAGGTTAGGTTAGGTTAGGTTAGGTTAGGTTAGGCTCAAATTTAACCAGGAGACTCCAAATTTCGTTTTCTCACATAAACTTGATCGTAAATCACTCTAATCCACGATAGGTTACAGTACCTGCAATTTGGGGAGGTTAGGTTAGGTTACGTTGGTTAGGTTAGGTTAGGTTAGGTTAGGTTAGGTTAGGCTCAAATTTAACCAGGAGACTCCAAATTTCGTTTTCTCACATAAACTTGATCGTAAATCACTCTAATCCACGATAGGTTACAGTACCTGCAATTTGGGGAGGTTAGGTTAGGTTACGTTGGTTAGGTTAGGTTAGGTTAGGTTAGGTTAGGTTAGGCTCAAATTTAACCAGGAGACTCCAAATTTCGTTTTCTCACATAAACTTGATCGTAAATCACTCTAATCCACGATAGGTTACAGTACCTGCAATTTGGGGAGGTTAGGTTAGGTTACGTTGGTTAGGTTAGGTTAGGTTAGGTTAGGTTAGGTTAGGCTCAAATTTAACCAGGAGACTCCAAATTTCGTTTTCTCACATAAACTTGATCGTAAATCACTCTAATCCACGATAGGTTACAGTACCTGCAATTTGGGGAGGTTAGGTTAGGTTACGTTGGTTAGGTTAGGTTAGGTTAGGTTAGGTTAGGTTAGGCTCAAATTTAACCAGGAGACTCCAAATTTCGTTTTCTCACATAAACTTGATCGTAAATCACTCTAATCCACGATAGGTTACAGTACCTGCAATTTGGGGAGGTTAGGTTAGGTTACGTTGGTTAGGTTAGGTTAGGTTAGGTTAGGTTAGGTTAGGCTCAAATTTAACCAGGAGACTCCAAATTTCGTTTTCTCACATAAACTTGATCGTAAATCACTCTAATCCACGATAGGTTACAGTACCTGCAATTTGGGGAGGTTAGGTTAGGTTACGTTGGTTAGGTTAGGTTAGGTTAGGTTAGGTTAGGTTAGGCTCAAATTTAACCAGGAGACTCCAAATTTCGTTTTCTCACATAAACTTGATCGTAAATCACTCTAATCCACGATAGGTTACAGTACCTGCAATTTGGGGAGGTTAGGTTAGGTTACGTTGGTTAGGTTAGGTTAGGTTAGGTTAGGTTAGGTTAGGCTCAAATTTAACCAGGAGACTCCAAATTTCGTTTTCTCACATAAACTTGATCGTAAATCACTCTAATCCACGATAGGTTACAGTACCTGCAATTTGGGGAGGTTAGGTTAGGTTACGTTGGTTAGGTTAGGTTAGGTTAGGTTAGGTTAGGTTAGGCTCAAATTTAACCAGGAGACTCCAAATTTCGTTTTCTCACATAAACTTGATCGTAAATCACTCTAATCCACGATAGGTTACAGTACCTGCAATTTGGGGAGGTTAGGTTAGGTTACGTTGGTTAGGTTAGGTTAGGTTAGGTTAGGTTAGGTTAGGCTCAAATTTAACCAGGAGACTCCAAATTTCGTTTTCTCACATAAACTTGATCGTAAATCACTCTAATCCACGATAGGTTACAGTACCTGCAATTTGGGGAGGTTAGGTTAGGTTACGTTGGTTAGGTTAGGTTAGGTTAGGTTAGGTTAGGTTAGGCTCAAATTTAACCAGGAGACTCCAAATTTCGTTTTCTCACATAAACTTGATCGTAAATCACTCTAATCCACGATAGGTTACAGTACCTGCAATTTGGGGAGGTTAGGTTAGGTTACGTTGGTTAGGTTAGGTTAGGTTAGGTTAGGTTAGGTTAGGCTCAAATTTAACCAGGAGACTCCAAATTTCGTTTTCTCACATAAACTTGATCGTAAATCACTCTAATCCACGATAGGTTACAGTACCTGCAATTTGGGGAGGTTAGGTTAGGTTACGTTGGTTAGGTTAGGTTAGGTTAGGTTAGGTTAGGCTCAAATTTAACCAGGAGACTCCAAATTTCGTTTTCTCACATAAACTTGATCGTAAATCACTCTAATCCACGATAGGTTACAGTACCTGCAATTTGGGGAGGTTAGGTTAGGTTACGTTGGTTAGGTTAGGTTAGGTTAGGTTAGGTTAGGCTCAAATTTAACCAGGAGACTCCAAATTTCGTTTTCTCACATAAACTTGATCGTAAATCACTCTAATCCACGATAGGTTACAGTACCTGCAATTTGGGGAGGTTAGGTTAGGTTACGTTGGTTAGGTTAGGTTAGGTTAGGTTAGGCTCAAATTTAACCAGGAGACTCCAAATTTCGTTTTCTCACATAAACTTGATCGTAAATCACTCTAATCCACGATAGGTTACAGTACCTGCAATTTGGGGAGGTTAGGTTAGGTTACGTTGGTTAGGTTAGGTTAGGTTAGGTTAGGTTAGGTTAGGCTCAAATTTAACCAGGAGACTCCAAATTTCGTTTTCTCACATAAACTTGATCGTAAATCACTCTAATCCACCCTAGGTTACAGTACCTGCAATTTGGGGAGGTTAGGTTAGGTTACGTTGGTTAGGTTAGGTTAGGTTAGGTTAGGTTAGGTTAGGCTCAAATTTAACCAGGAGACTCCAAATTTCGTTTTCTCACATAAACTTGATCGTAAATCACTCTAATCCACGATAGGTTACAGTACCTGCAATTTGGGGAGGTTAGGTTAGGTTACGTTGGTTAGGTTAGGTTAGGTTAGGTTAGGTTAGGTTAGGCTCAAATTTAACCAGGAGACTCCAAATTTCGTTTTCTCACATAAACTTGATCGTAAATCACTCTAATCCACGATAGGTTACAGTACCTGCAATTTGGGGAGGTTAGGTTAGGTTACGTTGGTTAGGTTAGGTTAGGTTAGGTTAGGTTAGGTTAGGCTCAAATTTAACCAGGAGACTCCAAATTTCGTTTTCTCACATAAACTTGATCGTAAATCACTCTAATCCACGATAGGTTACAGTACCTGCAATTTGGGGAGGTTAGGTTAGGTTACGTTGGTTAGGTTAGGTTAGGTTAGGTTAGGTTAGGTTAGGCTCAAATTTAACCAGGAGACTCCAAATTTCGTTTTCTCACATAAACTTGATCGTAAATCACTCTAATCCACGATAGGTTACAGTACCTGCAATTTGGGGAGGTTAGGTTAGGTTACGTTGGTTAGGTTAGGTTAGGTTAGGTTAGGTTAGGTTAGGCTCAAATTTAACCAGGAGACTCCAAATTTCGTTTTCTCACATAAACTTGATCGTAAATCACTCTAATCCACGATAGGTTACAGTACCTGCAATTTGGGGAGGTTAGGTTAGGTTACGTTGGTTAGGTTAGGTTAGGTTAGGCTCAAATTTAACCAGGAGACTCCAAATTTCGTTTTCTCACATAAACTTGATCGTAAATCACTCTAATCCACGATAGGTTACAGTACCTGCAATTTGGGGAGGTTAGGTTAGGTTACGTTGGTTAGGTTAGGTTAGGTTAGGTTAGGTTAGGTTAGGTTAGGTTAGGCTCAAATTTAACCAGGAGACTCCAAATTTCGTTTTCTCACATAAACTTGATCGTAAATCACTCTAATCCACGATAGGTTACAGTACCTGCAATTTGGGGAGGTTAGGTTAGGTTACGTTGGTTAGGTTAGGTTAGGTTAGGTTAGGTTAGGTTAGGCTCAAATTTAACCAGGAGACTCCAAATTTCGTTTTCTCACATAAACTTGATCGTAAATCACTCTAATCCACGATAGGTTACAGTACCTGGAATTTGGGGAGGTTAGGTTAGGTTACGTTGGTTAGGTTAGGTTAGGTTAGGTTAGGTTAGGTTAGGCTCAAATTTAACCAGGAGACTCCAAATTTCGTTTTCTCACATAAACTTGATCGTAAATCACTCTAATCCACGATAGGTTACAGTACCTGCAATTTGGGGAGGTTAGGTTAGGTTACGTTGGTTAGGTTAGGTTAGGTTAGGTTAGGTTAGGTTAGGCTCAAATTTAACCAGGAGACTCCAAATTTCGTTTTCTCACATAAACTTGATCGTAAATCACTCTAATCCACGATAGGTTACAGTACCTGCAATTTGGGGAGGTTAGGTTAGGTTACGTTGGTTAGGTTAGGTTAGGTTAGGTTAGGTTAGGTTAGGCTCAAATTTAACCAGGAGACTCCAAATTTCGTTTTCTCACATAAACTTGATCGTAAATCACTCTAATCCACGATAGGTTACAGTACCTGCAATTTGGGGAGGTTAGGTTAGGTTACGTTGGTTAGGTTAGGTTAGGTTAGGTTAGGTTAGGTTAGGCTCAAATTTAACCAGGAGACTCCAAATTTCGTTTTCTCACATAAACTTGATCGTAAATCACTCTAATCCACGATAGGTTACAGTACCTGCAATTTGGGGAGGTTAGGTTAGGTTACGTTGGTTAGGTTAGGTTAGGTTAGGTTAGGTTAGGTTAGGTTAGGCTCAAATTTAACCAGGAGACTCCAAATTTCGTTTTCTCACATAAACTTGATCGTAAATCACTCTAATCCACGATAGGTTACAGTACCTGCAATTTGGGGAGGTTAGGTTAGGTTACGTTGGTTAGGTTAGGTTAGGTTAGGTTAGGTTAGGTTAGGCTCAAATTTAACCAGGAGACTCCAAATTTCGTTTTCTCACATAAACTTGATCGTAAATCACTCTAATCCACGATAGGTTACAGTACCTGCAATTTGGGGAGGTTAGGTTAGGTTACGTTGGTTAGGTTAGGTTAGGTTAGGTTAGGTTAGGTTAGGCTCAAATTTAACCAGGAGACTCCAAATTTCGTTTTCTCACATAAACTTGATCGTAAATCACTCTAATCCACGATAGGTTACAGTACCTGCAATTTGGGGAGGTTAGGTTAGGTTACGTTGGTTAGGTTAGGTTAGGTTAGGTTAGGTTAGGTTAGGTTAGGCTCAAATTTAACCAGGAGACTCCAAATTTCGTTTTCTCACATAAACTTGATCGTAAATCACTCTAATCCACGATAGGTTACAGTACCTGCAATTTGGGGAGGTTAGGTTAGGTTACGTTGGTTAGGTTAGGTTAGGTTAGGTTAGGTTAGGTTAGGCTCAAATTTAACCAGGAGACTCCAAATTTCGTTTTCTCACATAAACTTGATCGTAAATCACTCTAATCCACGATAGGTTACAGTACCTGCAATTTGGGGAGGTTAGGTTAGGTTACGTTGGTTAGGTTAGGTTAGGTTAGGTTAGGTTAGGTTAGGCTCAAATTTAACCAGGAGACTCCAAATTTCGTTTTCTCACATAAACTTGATCGTAAATCACTCTAATCCACGATAGGTTACAGTACCTGCAATTTGGGGAGGTTAGGTTAGGTTACGTTGGTTAGGTTAGGTTAGGTTAGGTTAGGTTAGGTTAGGCTCAAATTTAACCAGGAGACTCCAAATTTCGTTTTCTCACATAAACTTGATCGTAAATCACTCTAATCCACGATAGGTTACAGTACCTGCAATTTGGGGAGGTTAGGTTAGGTTACGTTGGTTAGGTTAGGTTAGGTTAGGTTAGGTTAGGTTAGGTTAGGTTAGGCTCAAATTTAACCAGGAGACTCCAAATTTCGTTTTCTCACATAAACTTGATCGTAAATCGCTCTAATCCACGATAGGTTACAGTACCTGCAATTTGGGGAGGTTAGGTTAGGTTACGTTGGTTAGGTTAGGTTAGGTTAGGTTAGGTTAGGTTAGGCTCAAATTTAACCAGGAGACTCCAAATTTCGTTTTCTCACATAAACTTGATCGTAAATCACTCTAATCCACGATAGGTTACAGTACCTGCAATTTGGGGAGGTTAGGTTAGGTTACGTTGGTTAGGTTAGGTTAGGTTAGGTTAGGTTAGGTTAGGCTCAAATTTAACCAGGAGACTCCAAATTTCGTTTTCTCACATAAACTTGATCGTAAATCACTCTAATCCACGATAGGTTACAGTACCTGCAATTTGGGGAGGTTAGGTTAGGTTACGTTGGTTAGGTTAGGTTAGGTTAGGTTAGGTTAGGTTAGGTTAGGTTAGGCTCAAATTTAACCAGGAGACTCCAAATTTCGTTTTCTCACATAAA
Organism: Penaeus vannamei; assembly: GCF_042767895.1. Lineage (NCBI taxonomy): Eukaryota > Metazoa > Arthropoda > Malacostraca > Decapoda > Penaeidae > Penaeus > Penaeus vannamei. Next base: position 2,762,636 of record NC_091592.1, on the reverse strand, counting down.
CTTGATCGTAAATCACTCTAATCCACGATAGGTTACAGTACCTGCAATTTGGGGAGGTTAGGTTAGGTTACGTTGGTTAGGTTAGGTTAGGTTAGGTTAGGTTAGGTTAGGCTCAAATTTAACCAGGAGACTCCAAATTTCGTTTTCTCACATAAACTTGATCGTAAATCACTCTAATCCACGATAGGTTACAGTACCTGCAATTTGGGGAGGTTAGGTTAGGTTACGTTGGTTAGGTTAGGTTAGGTTAGGTTAGGTTAGGTTAGGCTCAAATTTAACCAGGAGACTCCAAATTTCGTTTTCTCACATAAACTTGATCGTAAATCACTCTAATCCACGATAGGTTACAGTACCTGCAATTTGGGGAGGTTAGGTTAGGTTACGTTGGTTAGGTTAGGTTAGGTTAGGTTAGGTTAGGTTAGGTTAGGCTCAAATTTAACCAGGAGACTCCAAATTTCGTTTTCTCACATAAACTTGATCGTAAATCACTCTAATCCACGATAGGTTACAGTACCTGCAATTTGGGGAGGTTAGGTTAGGTTACGTTGGTTAGGTTAGGTTAGGTTAGGTTAGGTTAGGTTAGGTTAGGCTCAAATTTAACCAGGAGACTCCAAATTTCGTTTTCTCACATAAACTTGATCGTAAATCACTCTAATCCACGATAGGTTACAGTACCTGCAATTTGGGGAGGTTAGGTTAGGTTACGTTGGTTAGGTTAGGTTAGGTTAGGTTAGGTTAGGCTCAAATTTAACCAGGAGACTCCAAATTTCGTTTTCTCACATAAACTTGATCGTAAATCACTCTAATCCACGATAGGTTACAGTACCTGCAATTTGGGGAGGTTAGGTTAGGTTACGTTGGTTAGGTTAGGTTAGGTTAGGTTAGGTTTAGGTTAGGTTAGGTTAGGCTCAAATTTAACCAGGAGACTCCAAATTTCGTTTTCTCACATAAACTTGATCGTAAATCACTCTAATCCACGATAGGTTACAGTACCTGCAATTTGGGGAGGTTAGGTTAGGTTACGTTGGTTAGGTTAGGTTAGGTTAGGTTAGGTTAGGTTAGGCTCAAATTTAACCAGGAGACTCCAAATTTCGTTTTCTCACATAAACTTGATCGTAAATCACTCTAATCCACGATAGGTTACAGTACCTGCAATTTGGGGAGGTTAGGTTAGGTTACGTTGGTTAGGTTAGGTTAGGTTAGGTTAGGTTAGGTTAGGTTAGGTTAGGCTCAAATTTAACCAGGAGACTCCAAATTTCGTTTTCTCACATAAACTTGATCGTAAATCACTCTAATCCACGATAGGTTACAGTACCTGCAATTTGGGGAGGTTAGGTTAGGTTACGTTGGTTAGGTTAGGTTAGGTTAGGTTAGGTTAGGTTAGGCTCAAATTTAACCAGGAGACTCCAAATTTCGTTTTCTCACATAAACTTGATCGTAAATCACTCTAAGCCACGATAGGTTACAGTACCTGCAATTTGGGGAGGTTAGGTTAGGTTACGTTGGTTAGGTTAGGTTAGGTTAGGTTAGGTTAGGTTAGGCTCAAATTTAACCAGGAGACTCCAAATTTCGTTTTCTCACATAAACTTGATCGTAAATCACTCTAATCCACGATAGGTTACAGTACCTGCAATTTGGGGAGGTTAGGTTAGGTTACGTTGGTTAGGTTAGGTTAGGTTAGGTTAGGTTAGGTTAGGCTCAAATTTAACCAGGAGACTCCAAATTTCGTTTTCTCACATAAACTTGATCGTAAATCACTCTAATCCACGATAGGTTACAGTACCTGCAATTTGGGGAGGTTAGGTTAGGTTACGTTGGTTAGGTTAGGTTAGGTTAGGTTAGGTTAGGTTAGGCTCAAATTTAACCAGGAGACTCCAAATTTCGTTTTCTCACATAAACTTGATCGTAAATCACTCTAATCCACGATAGGTTACAGTACCTGCAATTTGGGGAGGTTAGGTTAGGTTACGTTGGTTAGGTTAGGTTAGGTTAGGTTAGGTTAGGTTAGGTTAGGCTCAAATTTAACCAGGAGACTCCAAATTTCGTTTTCTCACATAAACTTGATCGTAAATCACTCTAATCCACGATAGGTTACAGTACCTGCAATTTGGGGAGGTTAGGTTAGGTTACGTTGGTTAGGTTAGGTTAGGTTAGGTTAGGTTAGGTTAGGCTCAAATTTAACCAGGAGACTCCAAATTTCGTTTTCTCACATAAACTTGATCGTAAATCACTCTAATCCACGATAGGTTACAGTACCTGCAATTTGGGGAGGTTAGGTTAGGTTACGTTGGTTAGGTTAGGTTAGGTTAGGTTAGGTTAGGTTAGGCTCAAATTTAAGCAGGAGACTCCAAATTTCGTTTTCTCACATAAACTTGATCGTAAATCACTCTAATCCACGATAGGTTACAGTACCTGCAATTTGGGGAGGTTAGGTTAGGTTACGTTGGTTAGGTTAGGTTAGGTTAGGTTAGGTTAGGTTAGGCTCAAATTTAACCAGGAGACTCCAAATTTCGTTTTCTCACATAAACTTGATCGTAAATCACTCTAATCCACGATAGGTTACAGTACCTGCAATTTGGGGAGGTTAGGTTAGGTTACGTTGGTTAGGTTAGGTTAGGTTAGGTTAGGTTAGGTTAGGTTAGGCTCAAATTTAACCAGGAGACTCCAAATTTCGTTTTCTCACATAAACTTGATCGTAAATCACTCTAATCCACGATAGGTTACAGTACCTGCAATTTGGGGAGGTTAGGTTAGGTTACGTTGGTTAGGTTAGGTTAGGTTAGGTTAGGTTAGGTTAGGCTCAAATTTAACCAGGAGACTCCAAATTTCGTTTTCTCACATAAACTTGATCGTAAATCACTCTAATCCACGATAGGTTACAGTACCTGCAATTTGGGGAGGTTAGGTTAGGTTACGTTGGTTAGGTTAGGTTAGGTTAGGTTAGGTTAGGTTAGGTTAGGTTAGGCTCAAATTTAACCAGGAGACTCCAAATTTCGTTTTCTCACATAAACTTGATCGTAAATCACTCTAATCCACGATAGGTTACAGTACCTGCAATTTGGGGAGGTTAGGTTAGGTTACGTTGGTTAGGTTAGGTTAGGTTAGGTTAGGTTAGGTTAGGCTCAAATTTAACCAGGAGACTCCAAATTTCGTTTTCTCACATAAACTTGATCGTAAATCACTCTAATCCACGATAGGTTACAGTACCTGCAATTTGGGGAGGTTAGGTTAGGTTACGTTGGTTAGGTTAGGTTAGGTTAGGTTAGGTTAGGTTAGGTTAGGTTAGGCTCAAATTTAACCAGGAGACTCCAAATTTCGTTTTCTCACATAAACTTGATCGTAAATCACTCTAATCCACGATAGGTTACAGTACCTGCAATTTGGGGAGGTTAGGTTAGGTTACGTTGGTTAGGTTAGGTTAGGTTAGGTTAGGTTAGGTTAGGCTCAAATTTAACCAGGAGACTCCAAATTTCGTTTTCTCACATAAACTTGATCGTAAATCACTCTAATCCACGATAGGTTACAGTACCTGCAATTTGGGGAGGTTAGGTTAGGTTACGTTGGTTAGGTTAGGTTAGGTTAGGTTAGGTTAGGTTAGGTTAGGTTAGGCTCAAATTTAACCAGGAGACTCCAAATTTCGTTTTCTCACATAAACTTGATCGTAAATCACTCTAATCCACGATAGGTTACAGTACCTGCAATTTGGGGAGGTTAGGTTAGGTTACGTTGGTTAGGTTAGGTTAGGTTAGGTTAGGTTAGGTTAGGCTCAAATTTAACCAGGAGACTCCAAATTTCGTTTTCTCACATAAACTTGATCGTAAATCACTCTAATCCACGATAGGTTACAGTACCTGCAATTTGGGGAGGTTAGGTTAGGTTACGTTGGTTAGGTTAGGTTAGGTTAGGTTAGGTTAGGTTAGGCTCAAATTTAACCAGGAGACTCCAAATTTCGTTTTCTCACATAAACTTGATCGTAAATCACTCTAATCCACGATAGGTTACAGTACCTGCAATTTGGGGAGGTTAGGTTAGGTTACGTTGGTTAGGTTAGGTTAGGTTAGGTTAGGTTAGGTTAGGTTAGGTTAGGCTCAAATTTAACCAGGAGACTCCAAATTTCGTTTTCTCACATAAACTTGATCGTAAATCACTCTAATCCACGATAGGTTACAGTACCTGCAATTTGGGGAGGTTAGGTTAGGTTACGTTGGTTAGGTTAGGTTAGGTTAGGTTAGGTTAGGTTAGGCTCAAATTTAACCAGGAGACTCCAAATTTCGTTTTCTCACATAAACTTGATCGTAAATCACTCTAATCCACGATAGGTTACAGTACCTGCAATTTGGGGAGGTTAGGTTAGGTTACGTTGGTTAGGTTAGGTTAGGTTAGGTTAGGTTAGGTTAGGCTCAAATTTAACCAGGAGACTCCAAATTTCGTTTTCTCACATAAACTTGATCGTAAATCACTCTAATCCACGATAGGTTACAGTACCTGCAATTTGGGGAGGTTAGGTTAGGTTACGTTGGTTAGGTTAGGTTAGGTTAGGTTAGGTTAGGTTAGGCTCAAATTTAACCAGGAGACTCCAAATTTCGTTTTCTCACATAAACTTGATCGTAAATCACTCTAATCCACGATAGGTTACAGTACCTGCAATTTGGGGAGGTTAGGTTAGGTTACGTTGGTTAGGTTAGGTTAGGTTAGGTTAGGTTAGGTTAGGTTAGGCTCAAATTTAACCAGGAGACTCCAAATTTCGTTTTCTCACATAAACTTGATCGTAAATCACTCTAATCCACGATAGGTTACAGTACCTGCAATTTGGGGAGGTTAGGTTAGGTTACGTTGGTTAGGTTAGGTTAGGTTAGGTTAGGTTAGGTTAGGCTCAAATTTAACCAGGAGACTCCAAATTTCGTTTTCTCACATAAACTTGATCGTAAATCACTCTAATCCACGATAGGTTACAGTACCTGCAATTTGGGGAGGTTAGGTTAGGTTACGTTGGTTAGGTTAGGTTAGGTTAGGTTAGGTTAGGTTAGGTTAGGCTCAAATTTAACCAGGAGACTCCAAATTTCGTTTTCTCACATAAACTTGATCGTAAATCACTCTAATCCACGATAGGTTACAGTACCTGCAATTTGGGGAGGTTAGGTTAGGTTACGTTGGTTAGGTTAGGTTAGGTTAGGTTAGGTTAGGTTAGGCTCAAATTTAACCAGGAGACTCCAAATTTCGTTTTCTCACATAAACTTGATCGTAAATCACTCTAATCCACGATAGGTTACAGTACCTGCAATTTGGGGAGGTTAGGTTAGGTTACGTTGGTTAGGTTAGGTTAGGTTAGGTTAGGTTAGGTTAGGCTCAAATTTAACCAGGAGACTCCAAATTTCGTTTTCTCACATAAACTTGATCGTAAATCACTCTAATCCACGATAGGTTACAGTACCTGCAATTTGGGGAGGTTAGGTTAGGTTACGTTGGTTAGGTTAGGTTAGGTTAGGTTAGGTTAGGTTAGGCTCAAATTTAACCAGGAGACTCCAAATTTCGTTTTCTCACATAAACTTGATCGTAAATCACTCTAATCCACGATAGGTTACAGTACCTGCAATTTGGGGAGGTTAGGTTAGGTTACGTTGGTTAGGTTAGGTTAGGTTAGGTTAGGTTAGGTTAGGTTAGGCTCAAATTTAACCAGGAGACTCCAAATTTCGTTTTCTCACATAAACTTGATCGTAAATCACTCTAATCCACGATAGGTTACAGTACCTGCAATTTGGGGAGGTTAGGTTAGGTTACGTTGGTTAGGTTAGGTTAGGTTAGGTTAGGTTAGGTTAGGCTCAAATTTAACCAGGAGACTCAAAATTTCGTTTTCTCACATAAACTTGATCGTAAATCACTCTAATCCACGATAGGTTACAGTACCTGCAATTTGGGGAGGTTAGGTTAGGTTACGTTGGTTAGGTTAGGTTAGGTTAGGTTAGGTTAGGTTAGGCTCAAATTTAACCAGGAGACTCCAAATTTCGTTTTCTCACATAAACTTGATCGTAAATCACTCTAATCCACGATAGGTTACAGTACCTGCAATTTGGGGAGGTTAGGTTAGGTTACGTTGGTTAGGTTAGGTTAGGTTAGGTTAGGTTAGGTTAGGCTCAAATTTAACCAGGAGACTCCAAATTTCGTTTTCTCACATAAACTTGATCGTAAATCACTCTAATCCACGATAGGTTACAGTACCTGCAATTTGGGGAGGTTAGGTTAGGTTACGTTGGTTAGGTTAGGTTAGGTTAGGTTAGGTTAGGTTAGGCTCAAATTTAACCAGGAGACTCCAAATTTCGTTTTCTCACATAAACTTGATCGTAAATCACTCTAATCCACGATAGGTTACAGTACCTGCAATTTGGGGAGGTTAGGTTAGGTTACGTTGGTTAGGTTAGGTTAGGTTAGGTTAGGTTAGGTTAGGCTCAAATTTAACCAGGAGACTCCAAATTTCGTTTTCTCACATAAACTTGATCGTAAATCACTCTAATCCACGATAGGTTACAGTACCTGCAATTTGGGGAGGTTAGGTTAGGTTACGTTGGTTAGGTTAGGTTAGGTTAGGTTAGGTTAGGTTAGGTTAGGTTAGGCTCAAATTTAACCAGGAGACTCCAAATTTCGTTTTCTCACATAAACTTGATCGTAAATCACTCTAATCCACGATAGGTTACAGTACCTGCAATTTGGGGAGGTTAGGTTAGGTTACGTTGGTTAGGTTAGGTTAGGTTAGGTTAGGTTAGGTTAGGCTCAAATTTAACCAGGAGACTCCAAATTTCGTTTTCTCACATAAACTTGATCGTAAATCACTCTAATCCACGATAGGTTACAGTACCTGCAATTTGGGGAGGTTAGGTTAGGTTACGTTGGTTAGGTTAGGTTAGGTTAGGTTAGGTTAGGTTAGGTTAGGTTAGGCTCAAATTTAACCAGGAGACTCCAAATTTCGTTTTCTCACATAAACTTGATCGTAAATCACTCTAATCCACGATAGGTTACAGTACCTGCAATTTGGGGAGGTTAGGTTAGGTTACGTTGGTTAGGTTAGGTTAGGTTAGGTTAGGTTAGGTTAGGCTCAAATTTAACCAGGAGACTCCAAATTTCGTTTTCTCACATAAACTTGATCGTAAATCACTCTAATCCACGATAGGTTACAGTACCTGCAATTTGGGGAGGTTAGGTTAGGTTACGTTGGTTAGGTTAGGTTAGGTTAGGTTAGGTTAGGTTAGGCTCAAATTTAACCAGGAGACTCCAAATTTCGTTTTCTCACATAAACTTGATCGTAAATCACTCTAATCCACGATAGGTTACAGTACCTGCAATTTGGGGAGGTTAGGTTAGGTTACGTTGGTTAGGTTAGGTTAGGTTAGGTTAGGTTAGGTTAGGCTCAAATTTAACCAGGAGACTCCAAATTTCGTTTTCTCACATAAACTTGATCGTAAATCACTCTAATCCACGATAGGTTACAGTACCTGCAATTTGGGGAGGTTAGGTTAGGTTACGTTGGTTAGGTTAGGTTAGGTTAGGTTAGGTTAGGTTAGGCTCAAATTTAACCAGGAGACTCCAAATTTCGTTTTCTCACATAAACTTGATCGTAAATCACTCTAATCCACGATAGGTTACAGTACCTGCAATTTGGGGAGGTTAGGTTAGGTTACGTTGGTTAGGTTAGGTTAGGTTAGGTTAGGTTAGGTTAGGCTCAAATTTAACCAGGAGACTCCAAATTTCGTTTTCTCACATAAACTTGATCGTAAATCACTCTAATCCACGATAGGTTACAGTACCTGCAATTTGGGGAGGTTAGGTTAGGTTACGTTGGTTAGGTTAGGTTAGGTTAGGTTAGGTTAGGTTAGGCTCAAATTTAACCAGGAGACTCCAAATTTCGTTTTCTCACATAAACTTGATCGTAAATCACTCTAATCCACGATAGGTTACAGTACCTGCAATTTGGGGAGGTTAGGTTAGGTTACGTTGGTTAGGTTAGGTTAGGTTAGGTTAGGTTAGGTTAGGCTCAAATTTAACCAGGAGACTCCAAATTTCGTTTTCTCACATAAACTTGATCGTAAATCACTCTAATCCACGATAGGTTACAGTACCTGCAATTTGGGGAGGTTAGGTTAGGTTACGTTGGTTAGGTTAGGTTAGGTTAGGTTAGGTTAGGTTAGGCTCAAATTTAACCAGGAGACTCCAAATTTCGTTTTCTCACATAAACTTGATCGTAAATCACTCTAATCCACGATAGGTTACAGTACCTGCAATTTGGGGAGGTTAGGTTAGGTTACGTTGGTTAGGTTAGGTTAGGTTAGGTTAGGTTAGGTTAGGTTAGGCTCAAATTTAACCAGGAGACTCCAAATTTCGTTTTCTCACATAAACTTGATCGTAAATCACTCTAATCCACGATAGGTTACAGTACCTGCAATTTGGGGAGGTTAGGTTAGGTTACGTTGGTTAGGTTAGGTTAGGTTAGGTTAGGTTAGGTTAGGCTCAAATTTAACCAGGAGACTCCAAATTTCGTTTTCTCACATAAACTTGATCGTAAATCACTCTAATCCACGATAGGTTACAGTACCTGCAATTTGGGGAGGTTAGGTTAGGTTACGTTGGTTAGGTTAGGTTAGGTTAGGTTAGGTTAGGTTAGGCTCAAATTTAACCAGGAGACTCCAAATTTCGTTTTCTCACATAAACTTGATCGTAAATCACTCTAATCCACGATAGGTTACAGTACCTGCAATTTGGGGAGGTTAGGTTAGGTTACGTTGGTTAGGTTAGGTTAGGTTAGGTTAGGTTAGGTTAGGCTCAAATTTAACCAGGAGACTCCAAATTTCGTTTTCTCACATAAACTTGATCGTAAATCACTCTAATCCACGATAGGTTACAGTACCTGCAATTTGGGGAGGTTAGGTTAGGTTACGTTGGTTAGGTTAGGTTAGGTTAGGTTAGGTTAGGTTAGGCTCAAATTTAACCAGGAGACTCCAAATTTCGTTTTCTCACATAAACTTGATCGTAAATCACTCTAATCCACGATAGGTTACAGTACCTGCAATTTGGGGAGGTTAGGTTAGGTTACGTTGGTTAGGTTAGGTTAGGTTAGGTTAGGTTAGGTTAGGCTCAAATTTAACCAGGAGACTCCAAATTTCGTTTTCTCACATAAACTTGATCGTAAATCACTCTAATCCACGATAGGTTACAGTACCTGCAATTTGGGGAGGTTAGGTTAGGTTACGTTGGTTAGGTTAGGTTAGGTTAGGTTAGGTTAGGTTAGGCTCAAATTTAACCAGGAGACTCCAAATTTCGTTTTCTCACATAAACTTGATCGTAAATCACTCTAATCCACGATAGGTTACAGTACCTGCAATTTGGGGAGGTTAGGTTAGGTTACGTTGGTTAGGTTAGGTTAGGTTAGGTTAGGTTAGGTTAGGCTCAAATTTAACCAGGAGACTCCAAATTTCGTTTTCTCACATAAACTTGATCGTAAATCACTCTAATCCACGATAGGTTACAGTACCTGCAATTTGGGGAGGTTAGGTTAGGTTACGTTGGTTAGGTTAGGTTAGGTTAGGTTAGGTTAGGTTAGGCTCAAATTTAACCAGGAGACTCCAAATTTCGTTTTCTCACATAAACTTGATCGTAAATCACTCTAATCCACGATAGGTTACAGTACCTGCAATTTGGGGAGGTTAGGTTAGGTTACGTTGGTTAGGTTAGGTTAGGTTAGGTTAGGTTAGGTTAGGCTCAAATTTAACCAGGAGACTCCAAATTTCGTTTTCTCACATAAACTTGATCGTAAATCACTCTAATCCACGATAGGTTACAGTACCTGCAATTTGGGGAGGTTAGGTTAGGTTACGTTGGTTAGGTTAGGTTAGGTTAGGTTAGGTTAGGTTAGGCTCAAATTTAACCAGGAGACTCCAAATTTCGTTTTCTCACATAAACTTGATCGTAAATCACTCTAATCCACGATAGGTTACAGTACCTGCAATTTGGGGAGGTTAGGTTAGGTTACGTTGGTTAGGTTAGGTTAGGTTAGGTTAGGTTAGGTTAGGTTAGGCTCAAATTTAACCAGGAGACTCCAAATTTCGTTTTCTCACATAAACTTGATCGTAAATCACTCTAATCCACGATAGGTTACAGTACCTGCAATTTGGGGAGGTTAGGTTAGGTTACGTTGGTTAGGTTAGGTTAGGTTAGGTTAGGTTAGGTTAGGTTAGGCTCAAATTTAACCAGGAGACTCCAAATTTCGTTTTCTCACATAAACTTGATCGTAAATCACTCTAATCCACGATAGGTTACAGTACCTGCAATTTGGGGAGGTTAGGTTAGGTTACGTTGGTTAGGTTAGGTTAGGTTAGGTTAGGTTAGGTTAGGCTCAAATTTAACCAGGAGACTCCAAATTTCGTTTTCTCACATAAACTTGATCGTAAATCACTCTAATCCACGATAGGTTACAGTACCTGCAATTTGGGGAGGTTAGGTTAGGTTACGTTGGTTAGGTTAGGTTAGGTTAGGTTAGGTTAGGTTAGGTTAGGCTCAAATTTAACCAGGAGACTCCAAATTTCGTTTTCTCACATAAACTTGATCGTAAATCACTCTAATCCACGATAGGTTACAGTACCTGCAATTTGGGGAGGTTAGGTTAGGTTACGTTGGTTAGGTTAGGTTAGGTTAGGTTAGGTTAGGTTAGGCTCAAATTTAACCAGGAGACTCCAAATTTCGTTTTCTCACATAAACTTGATCGTAAATCACTCTAATCCACGATAGGTTACAGTACCTGCAATTTGGGGAGGTTAGGTTAGGTTACGTTGGTTAGGTTAGGTTAGGTTAGGTTAGGTTAGGTTAGGCTCAAATTTAACCAGGAGACTCCAAATTTCGTTTTCTTACATAAACTTGATCGTAAATTACTCTAATCCACGATAGGTTACAGTACCTGCAATTTGGGGAGGTTAGGTTAGGTTACGTTGGTTAGGTTAGGTTAGGTTAGGTTAGGTTAGGTTAGGCTCAAATTTAACCAGGAGACTCCAAATTTCGTTTTCTCACATAAACTTGATCGTAAATCACTCTAATCCACGATAGGTTACAGTACCTGCAATTTGGGGAGGTTAGGTTAGGTTACGTTGGTTAGGTTAGGTTAGGTTAGGTTAGGTTAGGTTAGGCTCAAATTTAACCAGGAGACTCCAAATTTCGTTTTCTCACATAAACTTGATCGTAAATCACTCTAATCCACGATAGGTTACAGTACCTGCAATTTGGGGAGGTTAGGTTAGGTTACGTTGGTTAGGTTAGGTTAGGTTAGGTTAGGTTAGGTTAGGCTCAAATTTAACCAGGAGACTCCAAATTTCGTTTTCTCACATAAACTTGATCGTAAATCACTCTAATCCACGATAGGTTACAGTACCTGCAATTTGGGGAGGTTAGGTTAGGTTACGTTGGTTAGGTTAGGTTAGGTTAGGTTAGGTTAGGTTAGGCTCAAATTTAACCAGGAGACTCCAAATTTCGTTTTCTCACATAAACTTGATCGTAAATCACTCTAATCCACGATAGGTTACAGTACCTGCAATTTGGGGAGGTTAGGTTAGGTTACGTTGGTTAGGTTAGGTTAGGTTAGGTTAGGTTAGGTTAGGCTCAAATTTAACCAGGAGACTCCAAATTTCGTTTTCTCACATAAACTTGATCGTAAATCACTCTAATCCACGATAGGTTACAGTACCTGCAATTTGGGGAGGTTAGGTTAGGTTACGTTGGTTAGGTTAGGTTAGGTTAGGTTAGGTTAGGTTAGGCTCAAATTTAACCAGGAGACTCCAAATTTCGTTTTCTCACATAAACTTGATCGTAAATCACTCTAATCCACGATAGGTTACAGTACCTGCAATTTGGGGAGGTTAGGTTAGGTTACGTTGGTTAGGTTAGGTTAGGTTAGGTTAGGTTAGGTTAGGTTAGGTTAGGCTCAAATTTAACCAGGAGACTCCAAATTTCGTTTTCTCACATAAACTTGATCGTAAATCACTCTAATCCACGATAGGTTACAGTACCTGCAATTTGGGGAGGTTAGGTTAGGTTACGTTGGTTAGGTTAGGTTAGGTTAGGTTAGGTTAGGTTAGGCTCAAATTTAACCAGGAGACTCCAAATTTCGTTTTCTCACATAAACTTGATCGTAAATCACTCTAATCCACGATAGGTTACAGTACCTGCAATTTGGGGAGGTTAGGTTAGGTTACGTTGGTTAGGTTAGGTTAGGTTAGGTTAGGTTAGGTTAGGCTCAAATTTAACCAGGAGACTCCAAATTTCGTTTTCTCACATAAACTTGATCGTAAATCACTCTAATCCACGATAGGTTACAGTACCTGCAATTTGGGGAGGTTAGGTTAGGTTACGTTGGTTAGGTTAGGTTAGGTTAGGTTAGGTTAGGTTAGGTTAGGTTAGGCTCAAATTTAACCAGGAGACTCCAAATTTCGTTTTCTCACATAAACTTGATCGTAAATCACTCTAATCCACGATAGGTTACAGTACCTGCAATTTGGGGAGGTTAGGTTAGGTTACGTTGGTTAGGTTAGGTTAGGTTAGGTTAGGTTAGGTTAGGCTCAAATTTAACCAGGAGACTCCAAATTTCGTTTTCTCACATAAACTTGATCGTAAATCACTCTAATCCACGATAGGTTACAGTACCTGCAATTTGGGGAGGTTAGGTTAGGTTACGTTGGTTAGGTTAGGTTAGGTTAGGTTAGGTTAGGTTAGGCTCAAATTTAACCAGGAGACTCCAAATTTCGTTTTCTCACATAAACTTGATCGTAAATCACTCTAATCCACGATAGGTTACAGTACCTGCAATTTGGGGAGGTTAGGTTAGGTTACGTTGGTTAGGTTAGGTTAGGTTAGGTTAGGTTAGGTTAGGCTCAAATTTAACCAGGAGACTCCAAATTTCGTTTTCTCACATAAACTTGATCGTAAATCACTCTAATCCACGATAGGTTACAGTACCTGCAATTTGGGGAGGTTAGGTTAGGTTACGTTGGTTAGGTTAGGTTAGGTTAGGTTAGGTTAGGTTAGGCTCAAATTTAACCAGGAGACTCCAAATTTCGTTTTCTCACATAAACTTGATCGTAAATCACTCTAATCCACGATAGGTTACAGTACCTGCAATTTGGGGAGGTTAGGTTAGGTTACGTTGGTTAGGTTAGGTTAGGTTAGGTTAGGTTAGGTTAGGCTCAAATTTAACCAGGAGACTCCAAATTTCGTTTTCTCACATAAACTTGATCGTAAATCACTCTAATCCACGATAGGTTACAGTACCTGCAATTTGGGGAGGTTAGGTTAGGTTACGTTGGTTAGGTTAGGTTAGGTTAGGTTAGGTTAGGTTAGGCTCAAATTTAACCACGAGACTCCAAGTTTCGTTTTCTCACATAAGCTTGACCGTAAATCACTTTGATTCACGATAGGTGACAGTACCTGCAATTTGGGGAGGTTAGGTTAGGTTACGTTGGTTAGGTTAGGTTAGGTTAGGTTAGGTTAGGTTAGGCTCAAATTTAACCAGGAGACGCCAAATTTCGTTTTCTCACATAAACTTGATCGTAAATCACTCTAATCCACGATAGGTTACAGTACCTGCAATTTGGGGAGGTTAGGTTAGGTTACGTTGGTTAGGTTAGGTTAGGTTAGGTTAGGTTAGGTTAGGCTCAAATTTAACCAGGAGACTCCAAATTTCGTTTTCTCACATAAACTTGATCGTAAATCACTCTAATCCACGATAGGTTACAGTACCTGCAATTTGGGGAGGTTAGGTTAGGTTACGTTGGTTAGGTTAGGTTAGGTTAGGTTAGGTTAGGTTAGGCTCAAATTTAACCAGGAGACTCCAAATTTCGTTTTCTCACATAAACTTGATCGTAAATCACTCTAATCCACGATAGGTTACAGTACCTGCAATTTGGGGAGGTTAGGTTAGGTTACGTTGGTTAGGTTAGGTTAGGTTAGGTTAGGTTAGGTTAGGCTCAAATTTAACCAGGAGACTCCAAATTTCGTTTTCTCACATAAACTTGATCGTAAATCACTCTAATCCACGATAGGTTACAGTACCTGCAATTTGGGGAGGTTAGGTTAGGTTACGTTGGTTAGGTTAGGTTAGGTTAGGTTAGGTTAGGTTAGGCTCAAATTTAACCAGGAGACTCCAAATTTCGTTTTCTCACATAAACTTGATCGTAAATCACTCTAATCCACGATAGGTTACAGTACCTGCAATTTGGGGAGGTTAGGTTAGGTTACGTTGGTTAGGTTAGGTTAGGTTAGGTTAGGTTAGGTTAGGCTCAAATTTAACCAGGAGACTCCAAATTTCGTTTTCTCACATAAACTTGATCGTAAATCACTCTAATCCACGATAGGTTACAGTACCTGCAATTTGGGGAGGTTAGGTTAGGTTACGTTGGTTAGGTTAGGTTAGGTTAGGTTAGGTTAGGCTCAAATTTAACCAGGAGACTCCAAATTTCGTTTTCTCACATAAACTTGATCGTAAATCACTCTAATCCACGATAGGTTACAGTACCTGCAATTTGGGGAGGTTAGGTTAGGTTACGTTGGTTAGGTTAGGTTAGGTTAGGTTAGGTTAGGTTAGGCTCAAATTTAACCAGGAGACTCCAAATTTCGTTTTCTCACATAAACTTGATCGTAAATCACTCTAATCCACGATAGGTTACAGTACCTGCAATTTGGGGAGGTTAGGTTAGGTTACGTTGGTTAGGTTAGGTTAGGTTAGGTTAGGTTAGGTTAGGCTCAAATTTAACCAGGAGACTCCAAATTTCGTTTTCTCACATAAACTTGATCGTAAATCACTCTAATCCACGATAGGTTACAGTACCTGCAATTTGGGGAGGTTAGGTTAGGTTACGTTGGTTAGGTTAGGTTAGGTTAGGTTAGGTTAGGTTAGGCTCAAATTTAACCAGGAGACTCCAAATTTCGTTTTCTCACATAAACTTGATCGTAAATCACTCTAATCCACGATAGGTTACAGTACCTGCAATTTGGGGAGGTTAGGTTAGGTTACGTTGGTTAGGTTAGGTTAGGTTAGGTTAGGTTAGGTTAGGCTCAAATTTAACCAGGAGACTCCAAATTTCGTTTTCTCACATAAACTTGATCGTAAATCACTCTAATCCACGATAGGTTACACTACCTGCAATTTGGGGAGGTTAGGTTAGGTTACGTTGGTTAGGTTAGGTTAGGTTAGGTTAGGTTAGGTTAGGCTCAAATTTAACCAGGAGACTCCAAATTTCGTTTTCTCACATAAACTTGATCGTAAATCACTCTAATCCACGATAGGTTACAGTACCTGCAATTTGGGGAGGTTAGGTTAGGTTACGTTGGTTAGGTTAGGTTAGGTTAGGTTAGGTTAGGTTAGGCTCAAATTTAACCAGGAGACTCCAAATTTCGTTTTCTCACATAAACTTGATCGTAAATCACTCTAATCCACGATAGGTTACAGTACCTGCAATTTGGGGAGGTTAGGTTAGGTTACGTTGGTTAGGTTAGGTTAGGTTAGGTTAGGTTAGGTTAGGCTCAAATTTAACCAGGAGACTCCAAATTTCGTTTTCTCACATAAACTTGATCGTAAATCACTCTAATCCACGATAGGTTACAGTACCTGCAATTTGGGGAGGTTAGGTTAGGTTACGTTGGTTAGGTTAGGTTAGGTTAGGTTAGGTTAGGTTAGGCTCAAATTTAACCAGGAGACTCCAAATTTCGTTTTCTCACATAAACTTGATCGTAAATCACTCTAATCCACGATAGGTTACAGTACCTGCAATTTGGGGAGGTTAGGTTAGGTTACGTTGGTTAGGTTAGGTTAGGTTAGGTTAGGTTAGGTTAGGCTCAAATTTAACCAGGAGACTCCAAATTTCGTTTTCTCACATAAACTTGATCGTAAATCACTCTAATCCACGATAGGTTACAGTACCTGCAATTTGGGGAGGTTAGGTTAGGTTACGTTGGTTAGGTTAGGTTAGGTTAGGTTAGGTTAGGTTAGGCTCAAATTTAACCAGGAGACTCCAAATTTCGTTTTCTCACATAAACTTGATCGTAAATCACTCTAATCCACGATAGGTTACAGTACCTGCAATTTGGGGAGGTTAGGTTAGGTTACGTTGGTTAGGTTAGGTTAGGTTAGGTTAGGTTAGGTTAGGCTCAAATTTAACCAGGAGACTCCAAATTTCGTTTTCTCACATAAACTTGATCGTAAATCACTCTAATCCACGATAGGTTACAGTACCTGCAATTTGGGGAGGTTAGGTTAGGTTACGTTGGTTAGGTTAGGTTAGGTTAGGTTAGGTTAGGTTAGGCTCAAATTTAACCAGGAGACTCCAAATTTCGTTTTCTCACATAAACTTGATCGTAAATCACTCTAATCCACGATAGGTTACAGTACCTGCAATTTGGGGAGGTTAGGTTAGGTTACGTTGGTTAGGTTAGGTTAGGTTAGGTTAGGTTAGGTTAGGCTCAAATTTAACCAGGAGACTCCAAATTTCGTTTTCTCACATAAACTTGATCGTAAATCACTCTAATCCACGATAGGTTACAGTACCTGCAATTTGGGGAGGTTAGGTTAGGTTACGTTGGTTAGGTTAGGTTAGGTTAGGTTAGGTTAGGTTAGGCTCAAATTTAACCAGGAGACTCCAAATTTCGTTTTCTCACATAAACTTGATCGTAAATCACTCTAATCCACGATAGGTTACAGTACCTGCAATTTGGGGAGGTTAGGTTAGGTTACGTTGGTTAGGTTAGGTTAGGTTAGGTTAGGTTAGGTTAGGCTCAAATTTAACCAGGAGACTCCAAATTTCGTTTTCTCACATAAACTTGATCGTAAATCACTCTAATCCACGATAGGTTACAGTACCTGCAATTTGGGGAGGTTAGGTTAGGTTACGTTGGTTAGGTTAGGTTAGGTTAGGTTAGGTTAGGTTAGGCTCAAATTTAACCAGGAGACTCCAAATTTCGTTTTCTCACATAAACTTGATCGTAAATCACTCTAATCCACGATAGGTTACAGTACCTGCAATTTGGGGAGGTTAGGTTAGGTTACGTTGGTTAGGTTAGGTTAGGTTAGGTTAGGTTAGGTTAGGCTCAAATTTAACCAGGAGACTCCAAATTTCGTTTTCTCACATAAACTTGATCGTAAATCACTCTAATCCACGATAGGTTACAGTACCTGCAATTTGGGGAGGTTAGGTTAGGTTACGTTGGTTAGGTTAGGTTAGGTTAGGTTAGGTTAGGTTAGGCTCAAATTTAACCAGGAGACTCCAAATTTCGTTTTCTCACATAAACTTGATCGTAAATCACTCTAATCCACGATAGGTTACAGTACCTGCAATTTGGGGAGGTTAGGTTAGGTTACGTTGGTTAGGTTAGGTTAGGTTAGGTTAGGTTAGGTTAGGCTCAAATTTAACCAGGAGACTCCAAATTTCGTTTTCTCACATAAACTTGATCGTAAATCACTCTACTCCACGATAGGTTACAGTACCTGCAATTTGGGGAGGTTAGGTTAGGTTACGTTGGTTAGGTTAGGTTAGGTTAGGTTAGGTTAGGTTAGGCTCAAATTTAACCAGGAGACTCCAAATTTCGTTTTCTCACATAAACTTGATCGTAAATCACTCTAATCCACGATAGGTTACAGTACCTGCAATTTGGGGAGGTTAGGTTAGGTTACGTTGGTTAGGTTAGGTTAGGTTAGGTTAGGTTAGGTTAGGCTCAAATTTAACCAGGAGACTCCAAATTTCGTTTTCTCACATAAACTTGATCGTAAATCACTCTAATCCACGATAGGTTACAGTACCTGCAATTTGGGGAGGTTAGGTTAGGTTACGTTGGTTAGGTTAGGTTAGGTTAGGTTAGGTTAGGTTAGGTTAGGTTAGGCTCAAATTTAACCAGGAGACTCCAAATTTCGTTTTCTCACATAAACTTGATCGTAAATCACTCTAATCCACGATAGGTTACAGTACCTGCAATTTGGGGAGGTTAGGTTAGGTTACGTTGGTTAGGTTAGGTTAGGTTAGGTTAGGTTAGGTTAGGTTAGGTTAGGCTCAAATTTAACCAGGAGACTCCAAATTTCGTTTTCTCACATAAACTTGATCGTAAATCACTCTAATCCACGATAGGTTACAGTACCTGCAATTTGGGGAGGTTAGGTTAGGTTACGTTGGTTAGGTTAGGTTAGGTTAGGTAGGGTTAGGTTAGGTTAGGTTAGGCTCAAATTTAACCAGGAGACTCCAAATTTCGTTTTCTCACATAAACTTGATCGTAAATCACTCTAATCCACGATAGGTTACAGTACCTGCAATTTGGGGAGGTTAGGTTAGGTTACGTTGGTTAGGTTAGGTTAGGTTAGGTTAGGTTAGGTTAGGTTAGGTTAGGCTCAAATTTAACCAGGAGACTCCAAATTTCGTTTTCTCACATAAACTTGATCGTAAATCACTCCAATCCACGATAGGTTACAGTACCTGCAATTTGGGGAGGTTAGGTTAGGTTACGTTGGTTAGGTTAGGTTAGGTTAGGTTAGGTTAGGTTAGGTTAGGTTAGGCTCAAATTTAACCAGGAGACTCCAAATTTCGTTTTCTCACATAAACTTGATCGTAAATCACTCTAATCCACGATAGGTTACAGTACCTGCAATTTGGGGAGGTTAGGTTAGGTTACGTTGGTTAGGTTAGGTTAGGTTAGGTTAGGTTAGGTTAGGTTAGGTTAGGCTCAAATTTAACCAGGAGACTCCAAATTTCGTTTTCTCACATAAACTTGATCGTAAATCACTCTAATCCACGATAGGTTACAGTACCTGCAATTTGGGGAGGTTAGGTTAGGTTACGTTGGTTAGGTTAGGTTAGGTTAGGTTAGGTTAGGTTAGGTTAGGTTAGGCTCAAATTTAACCAGGAGACTCCAAATTTCGTTTTCTCACATAAACTTGATCGTAAATCACTCTAATCCACGATAGGTTACAGTACCTGCAATTTGGGGAGGTTAGGTTAGGTTACGTTGGTTAGGTTAGGTTAGGTTAGGTTAGGTTAGGTTAGGTTAGGTTAGGCTCAAATTTAACCAGGAGACTCCAAATTTCGTTTTCTCACATAAACTTGATCGTAAATCACTCTAATCCACGATAGGTTACAGTACCTGCAATTTGGGGAGGTTAGGTTAGGTTACGTTGGTTAGGTTAGGTTAGGTTAGGTTAGGTTAGGTTAGGTTAGGTTAGGTTAGGCTCAAATTTAACCAGGAGACTCCAAATTTCGTTTTCTCACATAAACTTGATCGTAAATCACTCTAATCCACGATAGGTTACAGTACCTGCAATTTGGGGAGGTTAGGTTAGGTTACGTTGGTTAGGTTAGGTTAGGTTAGGTTAGGTTAGGTTAGGTTAGGTTAGGCTCAAATTTAACCAGGAGACTCCAAATTTCGTTTTCTCACATAAACTTGATCGTAAATCACTCTAATCCACGATAGGTTACAGTACCTGCAATTTGGGGAGGTTAGGTTAGGTTACGTTGGTTAGGTTAGGTTAGGTTAGGTTAGGTTAGGTTAGGTTAGGTTAGGCTCAAATTTAACCAGGAGACTCCAAATTTCGTTTACTCACATAAACTTGATCGTAAATCACTCTAATCCACAATAGGTTACAGTACGTGCAAGTTGGCGAGGTTAGGTTAGGTTAGGATAGGTTTGGTTAGGTTAGGTTAGGTTAGGTTAGGTTAGGTTAGGTAGGTTAGGTTAGGTTAGGCTCAAATTTAACCAGGAGACTCCAAATTTCGTTTTCTCACATAAACTTGATCGTAAATCACTCTAATCCACGATAGGTTACAGTACCTGCAATTTGGGGAGGTTAGGTTAGGTTACGTTGGTTAGGTTAGGTTAGGTTAGGTTAGGTTAGGTTAGGTTAGGTTAGGCTCAAATTTAACCAGGAGACTCCAAATTTCGTTTTCTCACATAAACTTGATCGTAAATCACTCTAATCCACGATAGGTTACAGTACCTGCAATTTGGGGAGGTTAGGTTAGGTTACGTTGGTTAGGTTAGGTTAGGTTAGGTTAGGTTAGGTTAGGTTAGGTTAGGCTCAAATTTAACCAGGAGACTCCAAATTTCGTTTTCTCACATAAACTTGATCGTAAATCACTCTAATCCACGATAGGTTACAGTACCTGCAATTTGGGGAGGTTAGGTTAGGTTACGTTGGTTAGGTTAGGTTAGGTTAGGTTAGGTTAGGTTAGGCTCAAATTTAACCAGGAGACTCCAAATTTCGTTTTCTCACATAAACTTGATCGTAAATCACTCTAATCCACGATAGGTTACAGTACCTGCAATTTGGGGAGGTTAGGTTAGGTTACGTTGGTTAGGTTAGGTTAGGTTAGGTTAGGTTAGGTTAGGTTAGGCTCAAATTTAACCAGGAGACTCCAAATTTCGTTTTCTCACATAAACTTGATCGTAAATCACTCTAATCCACGATAGGTTACAGTACCTGCAATTTGGGGAGGTTAGGTTAGG
Organism: Penaeus vannamei; assembly: GCF_042767895.1. Taxonomy (NCBI): domain Eukaryota; kingdom Metazoa; phylum Arthropoda; class Malacostraca; order Decapoda; family Penaeidae; genus Penaeus; species Penaeus vannamei. The sequence goes on along the minus strand of NC_091592.1, from coordinate 2,742,134 downwards.
TTACGTTGGTTAGGTTAGGTTAGGTTAGGTTAGGTTAGGTTAGGTTAGGTTAGGCTCAAATTTAACCAGGAGACTCCAAATTTCGTTTTCTCACATAAACTTGATCGTAAATCACTCTAATCCACGATAGGTTACAGTACCTGCAATTTGGGGAGGTTAGGTTAGGTTACGTTGGTTAGGTTAGGTTAGGTTAGGTTAGGTTAGGTTAGGTTAGGTTAGGCTCAAATTTAACCAGGAGACTCCAAATTTCGTTTTCTCACATAAACTTGATCGTAAATCACTCTAATCCACGATAGGTTACAGTACCTGCAATTTGGGGAGGTTAGGTTAGGTTACGTTGGTTAGGTTAGGTTAGGTTAGGTTAGGTTAGGTTAGGTTAGGCTCAAATTTAACCAGGAGACTCCAAATTTCGTTTTCTCACATAAACTTGATCGTAAATCACTCTAATCCACGATAGGTTACAGTACCTGCAATTTGGGGAGGTTAGGTTAGGTTACGTTGGTTAGGTTAGGTTAGGTTAGGTTAGGTTAGGTTAGGTTAGGTTAGGCTCAAATTTAACCAGGAGACTCCAAATTTCGTTTTCTCACATAAACTTGATCGTAAATCACTCTAATCCACGATAGGTTACAGTACCTGCAATTTGGGGAGGTTAGGTTAGGTTACGTTGGTTAGGTTAGGTTAGGTTAGGTTAGGTTAGGTTAGGTTAGGTTAGGCTCAAATTTAACCAGGAGACTCCAAATTTCGTTTTCTCACATAAACTTGATCGTAAATCACTCTAATCCACGATAGGTTACAGTACCTGCAATTTGGGGAGGTTAGGTTAGGTTACGTTGGTTAGGTTAGGTTAGGTTAGGTTAGGTTAGGTTAGGCTCAAATTTAACCAGGAGACTCCAAATTTCGTTTTCTCACATAAACTTGATCGTAAATCACTCTAATCCACGATAGGTTACAGTACCTGCAATTTGGGGAGGTTAGGTTAGGTTACGTTGGTTAGGTTAGGTTAGGTTAGGTTAGGTTAGGTTAGGTTAGGTTAGGCTCAAATTTAACCAGGAGACTCCAAATTTCGTTTTCTCACATAAACTTGATCGTAAATCACTCTAATCCACGATAGGTTACAGTACCTGCAATTTGGGGAGGTTAGGTTAGGTTACGTTGGTTAGGTTAGGTTAGGTTAGGTTAGGTTAGGTTAGGTTAGGTTAGGCTCAAATTTAACCAGGAGACTCCAAATTTCGTTTTCTCACATAAACTTGATCGTAAATCACTCTAATCCACGATAGGTTACAGTACCTGCAATTTGGGGAGGTTAGGTTAGGTTACGTTGGTTAGGTTAGGTTAGGTTAGGTTAGGTTAGGTTAGGTTAGGTTAGGCTCAAATTTAACCAGGAGACTCCAAATTTCGTTTTCTCACATAAACTTGATCGTAAATCACTCTAATCCACGATAGGTTACAGTACCTGCAATTTGGGGAGGTTAGGTTAGGTTACGTTGGTTAGGTTAGGTTAGGTTAGGTTAGGTTAGGTTAGGTTAGGTTAGGCTCAAATTTAACCAGGAGACTCCAAATTTCGTTTTCTCACATAAACTTGATCGTAAATCACTCTAATCCACGGTAGGTTACAGTACCTGCAATTTGGGGAGGTTAGGTTAGGTAACGTTGGTTAGGTTAGGTTTGGTTAGGTTAGGTTAGGTTAGGTTAGGCTCAAATTTAACCAGGAGACTCCAAATTTCGTTTTCTCACATAAACTTGATCGTAAATCACTCTAATCCACGATAGGTTACAGTACCTGCAATTTGGGGAGGTTAGGTTAGGTTACGTTGGTTAGGTTAGGTTAGGTTAGGTTAGGTTAGGTTAGGTTAGGTTAGGCTCAAATTTAACCAGGAGACTCCAAATTTCGTTTTCTCACATAAACTGTATCGTAAATCACTCGAATCCACGATAGGTTACAGTACCTGCAATTTGGGGAGGTTAGGTTAGGTTACGTTGGTTAGGTTAGGTTAGGTTAGGTTAGGTTAGGTTAGGCTCAAATTTAACCAGGAGACTCCAAATTTCGTTTTCTCATATAAACTTGATCGTAAATCACTCTAATCCACGATAGGTTACAGTACCTGCAATTTGGGGAGGTTAGGTTAGGTTACGTTGGTTAGGTTAGGTTAGGTTAGGTTAGGTTAGGTTAGGTTAGGTTAGGCTCAAATTTAACCAGGAGACTCCAAATTTCGTTTTCTCACATAAACTTGATCGTAAATCACTCTAATCCACGATAGGTTACAGTACCTGCAATTTGGGGAGGTTAGGTTAGGTTACGTTGGTTAGGTTAGGTTAGGTTAGGTTAGGTTAGGTTAGGCTCAAATTTAACCAGGAGACTCCAAATTTCGTTTTCTCACATAAACTTGATCGTAAATCACTCTAATCCACGATAGGTTATAGTACCTGCATTTTGGGAAGGTTAGGTTAGGTTACGTTGGTTAGGTTAGGTTAGGTTAGGTTAGGTTATGTTAGGTTAGGTTAGGTTAGGTTAGGTTAGGCTCAAATTTAACCAGGAGACTCCAAATTTCGTTTTCTCACATAAACTTGATCGTAAATCACTCTAATCCACGATAGGTTACAGTACCTGCAATTTGTGGAGGTTAGGTTAGGTTACGTTGGTTAGGTTAGGTTAGGTTAGGTTAGGTTAGGTTAGGTTAGGTTAGGCTTAAATTTAACCAGGAGACTCCAAATTTCGTTTTCTCACATAAACTTAATCGTAAATCACTCTAATCCACGATAGGTTACAGTACCTGCAATTTGGGGAGGTTAGGTTAGGTTACGTTGGTTAGGTTAGGTTAGGTTAGGTTAGGTTATGTTAGGTTAGGTTAGGTTAGGTTTGGCTCAAATTTAACCAGGAGACTCCAAATTTCGTTTTCTCACATAAACTTGATCGTAAATCACTCTAATCCACGATAGGTTACAGTACCTGCAATTTGGGGAGGTTAGGTTAGGTTACGTTGGTTAGGTTAAGTTAGGTTAGGTTAGGTTAGATTAGGCTCAAATTTAACCAGGAGACTCCAAATTTCGTTTTCTCACATAAACTTGATCGTAAATCACTCTAATCCACGATAGGTTACAGTACCTGCAATTTGGGGAGGTTAGGTTAGGTTACGTTGGTTAGGTTAGGTTAGCTTAGGTTAGGTTAGGTTAGGTTAGGTTAGGTTAGGTTAGGTTAGGCTCAAATTTAACCAGGAGACTCCAAATTTCGTTTTCTCACATAAACTTGATCGTAAATCACTCTAATCCACGATAGGTTACAGTACCTGCAATTTGGGGAGGTTAGGTTAGGTTACGTTGGTTAGGTTAGGTTAGGTTAGGTTAGGTTAGGTTAGGCTCAAATTTAACCAGGAGACTCCAAATTTCGTTTTCTCACATAAACTTGATCGTAAATCACTCTAATCCACGATAGGTTACAGTACCTGCAATTTGGGGAGGTTAGGTTAGGTTACGTTGGTTAGGTTCGGTTCGGTTAGGTTAGGTTAGGTTAGGTTAGGTTAGGCTCAAATTTAACCAGGAGACTCCAAATTTCGTTTTCTCACATAAACTTGATCGTAAATCACTCTAATCCACGATAGGTTACAGTACCTGCAATTTGGGGAGGTTAGGTTAGGTTACGTTGGTTAGGTTAGGTTAGGTTAGGTTAGGTTAGGTTAGGCTCAAATTTAACCAGGAGACTCCAAATTTCGTTTTCTCACATAAACTTGATCGTAAATCACTCTAATCCACGATAGGTTACAGTACCTGCAATTTGGGGAGGTTAGGTTAGGTTACGTTGGTTAGGTTAGGTTAGGTTAGGTTAGGTTAGGTTAGGCTGAAATTTAACCAGGAGACTCCAAATTTCGTTTTCTCACATAAACTTGATCGTAAATCACTCTAATCCACGATAGGTTACAGTACCTGCAATTTGGGGAGGTTAGGTTAGGTTACGTTGGTTAGGTTAGGTTAGGTTAGGTTAGGTTAGGTTAGGCTCAAATTTAACCAGGAGACTCCAAATTTCGTTTTCTCACATAAACTTGATCGTAAATCACTCTAATCCACGATAGGTTACAGTACCTGCAATTTGGGGAGGTTAGGTTAGGTTACGTTGGTTAGGTTAGGTTAGGTTAGGTTAGGTTAGTTAGGTTAGGCTCAAATTTAACCAGGAGACTCCAAATTTCGTTTTCTCACATAAACTTGATCGTAAATCACTCTAATCCACGATAGGTTACAGTACCTGCAATTTGGGGAGGTTAGGTTAGGTTACGTTGGTTAGGTTAGGTTAGGTTAGGTTAGGTTAGGTTAGGCTCAAATTTAACCAGGAGACTCCAAATTTCGTTTTCTCACATAAACTTGATCGTAAATCACTCTAATCCACGATAGGTTACAGTACCTGCAATTTGGGGAGGTTAGGTTAGGTTACGTTGGTTAGGTTAGGTTAGGTTAGGTTAGGTTAGGCTCAAATTTAACCAGGAGACTCCAAATTTCGTTTTCTCACATAAACTTGATCGTAAATCACTCTAATCCACGATAGGTTACAGTACCTGCAATTTGGGGAGGTTAGGTTAGGTTACGTTGGTTAGGTTAGGTTAGGTTAGGTTAGGTTAGGTTAGGCTCAAATTTAACCAGGAGACTCCAAATTTCGTTTTCTCACATAAACTTGATCGTAAATCACTCTAATCCACGATAGGTTACAGTACCTGCAATTTGGGGAGGTTAGGTTAGGTTACGTTGGTTAGGTTAGGTTAGGTTAGGTTAGGTTAGGTTAGGCTCAAATTTAACCAGGAGACTCCAAATTTCGTTTTCTCACATAAACTTGATCGTAAATCACTCTAATCCACGATAGGTTACAGTACCTGCAATTTGGGGAGGTTAGGTTAGGTTACGTTGGTTAGGTTAGGTTAGGTTAGGTTAGGTTAGGTTAGGTTAGGCTCAAATTTAACCAGGAGACTCCAAATTTCGTTTTCTCACATAAACTTGATCGTAAATCACTCTAATCCACGATAGGTTACAGTACCTGCAATTTGGGGAGGTTAGGTTAGGTTACGTTGGTTAGGTTAGGTTAGGTTAGGCTCAAATTTAACCAGGAGACTCCAAATTTCGTTTTCTCACATAAACTTGATCGTAAATCACTCTAATCCACGATAGGTTACAGTACCTGCAATTTGGGGAGGTTAGGTTAGGTTACGTTGGTTAGGTTAGGTTAGGTTAGGTTAGGTTAGGCTCAAATTTAACCAGGAGACTCCAAATTTCGTTTTCTCACATAAACTTGATCGTAAATCACTCTAATCCACGATAGGTTACAGTACCTGCAATTTGGGGAGGTTAGGTTAGGTTACGTTGGTTAGGTTAGGTTAGGTTAGGTTAGGTTAGGTTAGGCTCAAATTTAACCAGGAGACTCCAAATTTCGTTTTCTCACATAAACTTGATCGTAAATCACTCTAATCCACGATAGGTTACAGTACCTGCAATTTGGGGAGGTTAGGTTAGGTTACGTTGGTTAGGTTAGGTTAGGTTAGGTTAGGTTAGGTTAGGCTCAAATTTAACCAGGAGACTCCAAATTTCGTTTTCTCACATAAACTTGATCGTAAATAACTCTAATCCACGATAGGTTACAGTACCTGCAATTTGGGGAGGTTAGGTTAGGTTACGTTGGTTAGGTTAGGTTAGGTTAGGTTAGGTTAGGTTAGGCTCAAATTTAACCAGGAGACTCCAAATTTCGTTTTCTCACATAAACTTGATCGTAAATCACTCTAATCCACGATAGGTTACAGTACCTGCAATTTGGTGAGGTTAGGTTAGGTTACGTTGGTTAGGTTAGGTTAGGTTAGGTTAGGTTAGGTTAGGTTAGGCTCAAATTTAACCAGGAGACTCCAAATTTCGTTTTCTCACATAAACTTGATCGTAAATCACTCTAATCCACGATAGGTTACAGTACCTGCAATTTGGGGAGGTTAGGTTAGGTTACGTTGGTTAGGTTAGGTTAGGTTAGGTTAGGTTAGGTTAGGTTAGGCTCAAATTTAACCAGGAGACTCCAAATTTCGTTTTCTCACATAAACTTGATCGTAAATCACTCTAATCCACGATAGGTTACAGTACCTGCAATTTGGGGAGGTTAGGTTAGGTTACGTTGGTTAGGTTAGGTTAGGTTAGGTTAGGTTAGGTTAGGCTCAAATTTAACCAGGAGACTCCAAATTTCGTTTTCTCACATAAACTTGATCGTAAATCACTCTAATCCACGATAGGTTACAGTACCTGCAATTTGGGGAGGTTAGGTTAGGTTACGTTGGTTAGGTTAGGTTAGGTTAGGTTAGGTTAGGTTATGTTAGGTTAGGCTCAAATTTAACCAGGAGACTCCAAATTTCGTTTTCTCACATAAACTTGATCGTAAATCACTCTAATCCACGATAGGTTACAGTACCTGCAATTTGGGGAGGTTAGGTTAGGTTACGTTGGTTAGGTTAGGTTAGGTTAGGTTAGGTTAGGTTAGGTTAGGTTAGGTTAGGCTCAAATTTAACCAGGAGACTCCAAATTTCGTTTTCTCACATAAACTTGATCGTAAATCACTCTAATCCACGATAGGTTACAGTACCTGCAATTTGGGGAGGTTAGGTTAGGTTACGTTGGTTAGGTTAGGTTAGGTTAGGTTAGGTTAGGTTAGGCTCAAATTTAACCAGGAGACTCCAAATTTCGTTTTCTCACATAAACTTGATCGTAAATCACTCTAATCCACGATAGGTTACAGTACCTGCAATTTGGGGAGGTTAGGTTAGGTTACGTTGGTTAGGTTAGGTTAGGTTAGGTTAGGTTAGGTTAGGCTCAAATTTAACCAGGAGACTCCAAATTTCGTTTTCTCACATAAACTTGAATGTAAATCACTCTAATCCACGATAGGTTACAGTACCTGCAATTTGGGGAGGTTAGGTTAGGTTACGTTGGTTAGGTTAGGTTAGGTTAGGTTAGGTTAGGTTAGGTTAGGCTCAAATTTAACCAGGAGACTCCAAATTTCGTTTTCTCACATAAACTTGATCGTAAATCACTCTAATCCACGATAGGTTACAGTACCTGCAATTTGGGGAGGTTAGGTTAGGTTACGTTGGTTAGGTTAGGTTAGGTTAGGTTAGGTTAGGTTAGGTTAGGTTAGTTTAGGTTAGGTTAGGCTCAAATTTAACCAGGAGACTCCAAATTTCGTTTTCTCACATGATCGTAAATCACTCTAATCCACGATAGGTTACAGTACCTGCAATTTGGGGAGGTTAGGTTAGGTTACGTTGGTTAGGTTAGGTTAGGTTAGGTTAGGTTAGGCTCAAATTTAACCAGGAGACTCCAAATTTCGTTTTCTCACATAAACTTGATCGTAAATCACTCTAATCCACGATAGGTTACAGTACCTGCAATTTGGGGAGGTTAGGTTAGGTTAGGTTAGGTTAGGCTCAAATTTAACCAGGAGACTCCAAATTTCGTTTTCTCACATAAACTTGATCGTAAATCACTCTAATCCACGATAGGTTACAGTACCTGCAATTTGGGGAGGTTAGGTTAGGTTACGTTGGTTAGGTTAGGTTAGGTTAGGTTAGGTTAAGTTAGGCTCAAATTTAACCAGGAGACTCCAAATTTCGTTTTCTCACATAAACTTGATCGTAAATCACTCTAATCCACGATAGGTTACAGTACCTGCAATTTGGGGAGGGAAGGTTAGGTTACGTTGGTTAGGTTAGGTTAGGTTAGGTTAGGTTAGGCTCAAATTTAACCAGGAGAATCCAAATTTCGTTTTCTCACATAAACTTGATCGTAAATCACTCTAATCCACGATAGGTTACAGTACCTGCAATTTGGGGAGGTTAGGTTAGGTTACGTTGGTTAGGTTAGGTTAGGTTAGGTTAGGTTAGGTTAGGTTAGGCTCAAATTTAACCAGGAGACTCCAAATTTCGTTTTCTCACATAAACTTGATCGTAAATCACTCTAATCCATGATAGGTTACAGTACCTGCAATTTGGGGAGGTTAGGTTAGGTTACGTTGGTTAGGTTAGGTAAGGTTAGGTTAGGCTCAAATTTATCCAGGAGACTCCAAATTTCGTTTTTTCACATAAACTTGATCGTAAATCACTCTAATCCACGATAGGTAACAGTACCTGCAATTTGGGGAGGTTAGGTTAGGTTACGTTGGTTAGGTTAGGTTAGGTTAGGTTAGGCTCAAATTTAACCAGGAGACTCCAAATTTCGTTTTCTCACATAAACTTGATCGTAAATCACTCTAATCCACGATAGGTTACAGTACCTGCAATTTGGGGAGGTTAGGTTAGGTTACATTGGTTAGGTTAGGTTAGGTTAGGTTAGGCTCAAATTTAACCAGGAGACTCCAAATTTTGTTTTCTCACATAAACTTGATCGTAAATCACTCTAATCCACGATAGGTTACAGTACCTGCAATTTGGGGAGGGAAGGTTAGGTTACGTTGGTTAGGTTAGGTTAGGTTAGGTTAGGTTAGGTTAGGCTCAAATTTAACCAGGAGAATCCAAATTTCGTTTTCTCACATAAACTTGATCGTAAATCACTCTAATCCACGATAGGTTACAGTACCTGCAATTTGGGGAGGTTAGGTTAGGTTACGTTGGTTAGGTTAGGTTAGGTTAGGTTAGGTTAGGCTCAAATTTAACCAGGAGACTCCAAATTTCGTTTTCTCACATAAACTTGATCGTAAATCACCCTAATCCACATAAACTTGATCGTAAATCACTCTAATCCACGATAGGTTACAGTACCTGCAATTTGGGGAGGTTAGGTTAGGTTACGTTGGTTAGGTTAGGTTAGGTTAGGTTAGGCTCAAATTTAACCAGGAGACTCCAAATTTCGTTTTCTCAAATAAACTTTATCGTAAATCACTCTAATCCACGATAGGTTACAGTACCTGCAATTTGGTGAGGTTAGGTTAGGTTAGGTTAGGCTCAAATTTAACCAGGAGACTCCAAATTTCGTTTTCTCACATAAACTTGATCGTAAATCACTCTAATCCACGATAGGTTACAGTACCTGCAATTTGGGGAGGTTAGGTTAGGTTACGTTGGTTAGGTTAGGTTAGGTTAGGTTAGGCTCAAATTTAACCAGGAGACTCCAAATTTTGTTTTCTCACATAAACTTGATCGTAAATCACTCTAATCCACGATAGGTTACAGTACCTGCAATTTGGTGAGGGAAGGTTAGGTTACGTTGGTTAGGTTAGGTTAGGTTAGGTTAGGTTAGGCTCAAATTTAACCAGGAGAATCCAAATTTCGTTTTCTCACATAAACTTGATCGTAAATCACTCTAATCCACGATAGGTTACAGTACCTGCAATTTGGGGAGGTTAGGTTAGGTTACGTTGGTTAGGTTAGGTTAGGTTAGATTAGGTTAGGTTAGGTTAGGTTAGGTTAGGCTCAAATTTAACCAGGAGACTCCAAATTTCGTTTTCTCACATAAACTTGATCGTAAATCACTCTAATCCACGATAGGTTACAGTACCTGCAATTTGGGGAGGTTAGGTTAGGTTACGTTGGTTAGGTTAGGTAAGGTTAGGTTAGGCTCAAATTTATCCAGGAGACTCCAAATTTCGTTTTTTCACATAAACTTGATCGTAAATCACTCTAATCCACGATAGGTAACAGTACCTGCAATTTGGGGAGGTTAGGTTAGGTTACGTTGGTTAGGTTAGGTTAGGTTAGGTTAGGTTAGGTTAGGTTAGGTTAGGCTCAAATTTAACCAGGAGACTCCAAATTTCGTTTTCTCACATAAACTTGATCGTAAATCACTCTAATCCACGATAGGTTACAGTACCTGCAATTTGGGGAGGTTAGGTTAGGTTACGTTGGTTAGGTTAGGTTAGGTTAGGTTAGGTTAGGTTAGGTTAGGCTGAAATTTAACCATGAGACTCCAAATTTCGTTTTCTCACATAAACTTGATCGTAAATCACTCTAATCCACGAAAGGTTACAGTACCTGCAATTTGGTGAGGTTAGGTTAGGTTACGTTGGTTAGGTTAGGTTAGGTTAGGTTAGGTTAGGTTAGGTTAGGTTAGGATAGGTTAGGTTAGGCTCAAATTTAACCAGGAGACTCCAAATTTCGTTTTCTCACATAAACTTGATCGTAAATCACTCTAATCCACGATAGGTTACAGTACCTGTATTTGGGGAGCTTAGGTTAGGTTACGTTGGTTAGGTTAGGTTAGGTTAGGTTAGGTTAGGTTAGGTTAGGCTTAAATTTAACCAGGAGACTCCAAATTTCGTTTTCTCACATAAACTTGATCGTAAATCACTCTAATCCACGATAGGTAACAGTACTTGCAATTTGGAGAGCTTAGGTTAGGTTACGTTGGTTAGGTTAGGTTAGGTTAGGTTAGGCTCAAATTTAACCAGGAGACTCCAAATTTCGTTTTCTCACATAAACTTGATCGTAAATCACTCTAATCCACGATAGGTTACAGTACCTGCAATTTTGGGAGGTTAGGTTAGGTTACGTTGGTTAGGTTAGGTTAGGTTAGGTTAGGTTAGGTTAGGTTAGGTTAGGTTAGGTTAGGTTAGGTTAGGCTCAAATTTAACCAGGAGACTCCAAATTTAGTTTTCTCACATAAACTTGATCGTAAATCACTCTAATCCACGATAGGTTACAGTACATGCAATTTGGGGAGGTTAGGTTAGGTTACGTTGGTTAGGTTAGGTTAGGTTAGGTTAGGTTAGGTTAGGTTAGGTTAGGTTAGGTTAGGCTCAAATTTAACCAGGAGACTCCAAATTTCGTTTTCTCACATAAACTTGATCGTGAATCACTCTAATCCACGATAGGTTACAGTACCTGCAATTTGGGGAGGTTAGGTTAGGTAACGTTGGTAAGGTTAGGTTAGGTTAGGTTAGGTTAGGTTAGGTTAGGTTAGGTTAGGCTCAAATTTAACCAGGAGACTCCAAATTTCGTTTTCTCACATAAACTTGATCGTAAATCACTCTAATCCACGATAGGTTATAGTACCTGCAATTTAGGGAGGTTAAGTTAGGTTAGGTTAGGTTAGATTAGGTTAGGTTAGGCTCAAATTTAACCAAGAGACTCGAAATTTCGTTTTCTCACAAAAACTTGATAGTAAATCACTCTAATCCACGATAGGTTACAGTACCTGCAATTTGGGGAGGTTAGGTTAGGTTACGTTGGTTAGGTTAGGTTAGGTTAGGTTAGGTTAGGCTCAAATTTAACCAGGAGACTCTAAATTTCGTTTTCTCACATAAACTTGATCGTAAATCACTCTAATCCACGATAGGTTACAGTACCTGCAATTTCGGGAGGTTAGGTTAGGTTACGTTGGTTAGGTTAGGTTAGGTTAGGTTAGGTTAGGTTAGGTTAGGTTAGGTTAGGCTCAAATTTAACCAGGAGACTCCAAATTTCGTTTTCTCACATAAACTTGATCGTAAATCACTCTAATCCACGATAGGTTACAGTACCTGCAATTTGGGGAGGTTTGGTTAGGTTACGTTGGTTAGGTTAGGCTAGGTTAGGTTAGGTTAGGTTAGGTTAGGTTAGGCTCAAATTTAACCAGGAGACTCCAAATTTCGTTTTCTCACATAAACTTGATCGTAAATCACTCGAATCCACGATAGGTTACAGTACATGCAATTTGGGGAGGTTAGGTTAGGTTACGTTGGTTAGGTTAGGTTAGGGTAGGTTAGGTTAGGCTCAAATTTAACCAGGAGACTCCAAATTTCGTTTTCTCACATAAACTTGATCGTAAATCACTCTAATCCACGATAGGTTACAGTACCTGCAATTTGGGGAGGTTAGGTTAGGTTACGTTGGTTAGGTTAGGTTAGGTTAGGTTAGGCTAGGTTAGGCTCAGAATTAACCAGGAGACTCAAATTTTCGTTTTCTCACATAAACTTGATCTTAAATCACTCTAATCCACGATAGGTTACAGTACCTGCAATTTGTGGAGGTTAGGTTAAGTTACGTTGGTTTGGTTAGGTTAGGTTAGGTTAGGCTCAAATTTAACCAGGAGACTCCAAATTTCGTTTTCTCACATAAACTTGATCGTAATTCACTCTAATCCACGATAGGTTACAGTACCTGTAATTTGGGGAGGTTAGGTTAAGTTACTTGGGTTAGGTTAGGTTAGGTTAGGTTAGGTTAGGTTAGGCTCAAATTTAACCAGGAGACTCCAAATTTCGTTTTCTCACATAAACTTGATCGTAAATCACTCTAATCCACGATAGGTTACAGTACCTGCAATTTGGGGAGGTTAGGTTAGGTTACGTTGGTTAGGTTAGGTTAGGTTAGGTTAGGTTAGGTTAGGTTAGGCTGAAATTTAACCAGGAGACTCCAAATTTCGTTTTCTCACATAAACTTGATCGTAAATCACTCTAATCCACGATAGGTTACAGTACCTGCAATTTGGGGAGGTTAGGTTAGGTTACGTTGGTTAGGTTAGGTTAGGTTAGGTTAGGCTCAAATTTAACCAGGAGACTCCAAATTTCGTTTTCTCACATAAACTTGATCGTAAATCACTCTAATCCACGATAGGTTACAGTACCTGTAATTTGGGGAGGTTAGGTTAAGTTACTTGGGTTAGGTTAGGTTAGGTTAGGTTAGGTTAGGTTAGGCTCAAATTTAACCAGGAGACTCCAAATTTCGTTTTCTCACATAAACTTGATCGTAAATCACTTTAATCCACGATAGGTTAAAGTACCTGCAATTTGGCGAGGTTAGGTTAGGTTACGTTGGTTAGGTTAGGTTAGGTTAGGTTAGGTTAGGTTAGGCTCAAATTTAACCAGGAGACTCCAAATTTCGTTTTCTCACATAAACTTGATCGTAAATCACTCTAATCCACGATAGGTTACAGTACCTGCAATTTGGGGAGGTTAGGTTAGGTTACGTTGGTTAGGTTAGGTTAGGTTAGGTTAGGTTAGGCTCAAATTTAACCAGGAGACTCCAAATTTCGTTTTCTCACATAAACTTGATCGTAAATCACTCTAATCCACGATAGGTTACAGTACCTGCAATTTGGGGAGGTTAGGTTAGGTTACGTTGGTTAGGTTAGGTTAGGTTAGGTTAGGTTAGGTTAGGCTCAAATTTAACCAGGAGACTCCAAATTTCGTTTTCTCACATAAACTTGATCGTAAATCACTCTAATCCACGATAGGTTACAGTACCTGCAATTTGGGGAGGTTAGGTTAGGTTACGTTGGTTAGGTTAGGTTAGGTTAGGTTAGGTTAGGTTAGGTTAGGCTCAAATTTAACCAGGAGACTCCAAATTTCGTTTTCTCACATAAACTTGATCGTAAATCACTCTAATCCACGATAGGTTACAGTACCTGCAATTTGGGGAGGTTAGGTTAGGTTACGTTGGTTAGGTTAGGTTAGGTTAGGTTAGGTTAGGTTAGGTTAGGTTAGGCTCAAATTTAACCAGGAGACTCCAAATTTCGTTTTCTCACATAAACTTGATCGTAAATCACTCTAATCCACGATAGGTTACAGTACCTGCAATTTGGGGAGGTTAGGTTAGGTTACGTTGGTTAGGTTAGGTTAGGTTAGGTTAGGTTAGGTTAGGCTCAAATTTAACCAAGAGACTCCAAATTTTGTTTTCTCACATAAACTTGATCGTAAATCACTCTAATCCACGATAGGTTACAGTACCTGCAATTTTGGGAGGTTAGGTTAGGTTACGTTGGTTAGGTTAGGTTAGGTTATTTTAGGTTAGGCTCAAATTTAACCAGGAGACTCCAAATTTCGTTTTCTCACATAAACTTGATCGTAAATAACTCTAATCCACGTTAGGTTACAGTACCTGCAATTTGGGGAGGTTGGGTTAGGTTACGTTGGTTAGGTTAGGTTAGGTTAGGTTAGGTTAGGTTAGGTTAGGGTCAAATTTAACCAGGAGACTCCAAATTTCGTTTTCTCACATAAACTTGATCGTAAATCACTCTAATCCACGATAGGTTACAGTACCTGCAATTTGGGGAGGTTAGGTTAGGTTACGTTGGTTAGGTTAGGTTAGGTTAGGTTAGGTTAGGCTCAAATTTAACGAGGAGACTCCAAATTTCGTTTTCTCACATAAACTTGATCGAAAATCACTCTAATCCAAGATAGGTTACAGTACCTGCAATTTGGGGAGGTTAGGTTAGGTTACGTTGGTTAGGTTAGGTTAGGTTAGGTTAGTTTAGGTTAGGTTAGGCTCAAATTTAACCAGGAGACTCCAAATTTCGTTTTCTCACATAAACTTGATCGTAAATCACTCTAATCCACGATAGGTTACAGTACCTGCAATTTGGGGAGGTTAGGTTAGGTTACGTTGGTTAGGTTAGGTTAGGTTAGGTTAGGTTAGGTTAGGCTCAAATTTAACCAGGAGACTCCAAATTTCGTTTTCTCACATAAACTTGATCGTAAATCACTCTAATCCACGAAAGATTACAGTACCTGCAATTTGGGGAGGTTAGTTTAGGTTACGTTGGTTAGGTTAGCTTAGGTTAGATTAGTTTAGGTTAGGTTAGGTTAGGCTCAAATTTAACCAGGAGACTCCAAATTTCGTTTTCTCACATAAACTTGATCGTAAATCACTCTAATCCACGATAGGTTACAGTACCTGCAATTTGGGGAGGTTAGGTTAGGTTACGTTGGTTAGGTTAGGTTAGGTTAGGTTAGGTTAGGTTAGGTTAGGTTAGGTTAGGTTAGGCTCAAATTTAACCAGGAGACTCCAAATTTCGTTTTCTCACATAAACTTGATCGTAAATCACTCTAATCCACGATAGGTTACAGTACCTGCAATTTGGGGAGGTTAGGTTAGGTTACGTTGGTTAGGTTAGGTTAGGTTAGGTTAGGTTAGGTTAGGCTCGGCTCAAATTTAACCAGGAGACTCCAAATTTCGTTTTCTCACATAAACTTGATCGTAAATCACTCTAATCCACGATAGGTTACAGTACCTGCAATTTGGGGAGGTTAGGTTAGGTTACGTTGGTTAGGTTAGGTTAGGTTAGGTTAGGCTCAAATTTAACCAGGAGACTCCAAATTTCGTTTTCTCACATAAACTTGATCGTAAATCACTCTAATCCACGATAGGTTACAGTACCTGCAATTTGGGGAGGTTAGGTTATGTTACGTTGGTTAGGTTAGGTTAGGTTAGGTTAGGTTAGGTTAGGTTAGGCTCAAATTTAACCAGGAGACTCCAAATTTCGTTTTCTCACATAAACTTGATCGTAAATCACTCTAATCCACGATAGGTTACAGTACCTGCAATTTGGGGAGGTTAGGTTAGGTTACGTTGGTTAGGTTAGGTTAGGTTAGGTTAGGTTAGGTTAGGTTAGGTTAGGCTCAAATTTAACCAGGAGACTCCAAATTTCGTTTTCTCACATAAACTTGATCGTAAATCATTCTAATCCACGATAGGTTACAGTACCTGCAATTTGGGGAGGTTAGGTTAGGTTACGTTGGTTAGGTTAGGTTAGGTTAGGTTAGGTTAGGTTAGGTTAGGTTAGGTTAGGCTGAAATTTAACCAGGAGACTCCAAATTTCGTTTTCTCACATAAACTTGATCGTAAATCACTCTAATCCACGATAGGTTACAGTACCTGCAATTTGGGGAGGTTAGGTTAGGTTACGTTGGTTAGGTTAGGTTAGGTTAGGTTAGGTTAGGTTAGGCTCAAATTTAACCAGGAGACTCCAAATTTCGTTTTCTCACATAAACTTGATCGTAAATCACTCTAATCCACGATAGGTTACAGTACCTGCAATTTGGGGAGGTTCGTTTAGGTTACGTTGGTTAGGTTAGGTTAGGTTAGGTTAGGTTAGGTTAGGCTCAAATTTAACCAGGAGACTCCAAATTTCGTTTTCTCACATAAACTTGATCGTAAATCACTGTAATCCACGATAGGTTACAGTACCTGCAATTTGGGGAGGTTAGGTTAGGTTACGTTGGTTAGGTTAGGTTAGGTTAGGTTAGGTTAGGTTAGGCTCAAATTTAACCAGGAGACTCCAAATTTCGTTTTCTCACATAAACTTGATCGTAAATCACTGTAATCCACGATAGGTTACAGTACCTGCAATTTGGGGAGGTTAGGTTAGGTTACGTTGGTTAGGTTAGGTTAGGTTAGGTTAGGTTAGGTTAGGCTCAAATTTAACCAGGAGACTCCAAATTTCGCTTTCTCACATAAACTTGATCGTAAATCACTCTAATCCACGATAGGTTACAGTACCTGCAATTTGGGGAGGTTAGGTTAGGTTACGTTGGTTAGGTTAGGTTAGGTTAGGTTAGGTTAGGTTAGGCTCAAATTTAACCAGGAGACTCCAAATTTCGTTTTCTCACATAAACTTGATCGTAAATCACTCTAATCCACGATAGGTTACAGTACCTGCAATTATGGGAGGTTAGGTTAGGTTACGTTGGTTAGGTTAGGTTAGGTTAGGTTAGGTTAGGTTAGGCTCAAATTTAACCAGGAGACTCCAAATTTCGTTTTCTCACATAAACTTGATCGTAAATCACTCTAATCCACGATAGGTTACAGTACCTGCAATTTGGGGAGGTTAGGTTAGGTTACGTTGGTTAGGTTAGGTTAGGTTAGGTTAGGTTAGGTTAGGCTCAAATTTAACCAGGAGACTCCAAATTTCGTTTTCTCACATAAACTTGATCGTAAATCACTCTAATCCACGATAGGTTACAGTACCTGCAATTTGGGGAGGTTAGGTTAGGTTACGTTGGTTAGGTTAGGTTAGGTTAGGTTAGGTTAGGTTAGGCTCAAATTTAACCAGGAGACTCCAAATTTCGTTTTCTCACATAAACTTGATCGTAAATCACTCTAATCCACGATAGGTTACAGTACCTGCAATTTGGGGAGGTTAGGTTAGGTTACGTTGGTTAGGTTAGGTTAGGTTAGGTTAGGTTAGGCTCAAAATTAACCAGGAGACTCCAAATTTCGTTTTCTCACATAAACTTGATCGTAAATCACTCTAATCCACGATAGGTTACAGTACCTGCAATTTGGGGAGGTTAGGTTAGGTTACGTTGGTTAGGTTAGGTTAGGTTAGGTTAGGCTCAAATTTTACCAGGAGACTCCAAATTTCGTTTTCTCACATAAACTTGATCGTAAATAACTCTAATCCACGATAGGTTACAGTACCTGTAATTTGGGGAGGTTAGGTTAGGTTCCGTTGGTTAGGTTAGGTTAGGTTAGGTTAGGTTACGTTAGGTTAGGCTCAAATTTAACCAGGAAACTCCAAATCCTGTTTTCTCACATAAA
Organism: Penaeus vannamei; assembly: GCF_042767895.1. NCBI lineage: Eukaryota > Metazoa > Arthropoda > Malacostraca > Decapoda > Penaeidae > Penaeus > Penaeus vannamei. The sequence continues at coordinate 2,724,906 of NC_091592.1, read as the reverse complement.
CTTGATCGTAAATCACTCTAATCCACGATAGGTTACAGTACCTGCAATTTGGGGAGGTTAGGTTAGGTTACGTTGGTTAGGTTAGGTTAGGTTAGGTAAGGTTAGGTTAGGTTAGGTTAGGCTCAAATTTAACCAGGAGACTCCAAATTTCGTTTTCTCACATAAACTTGATCGTAAATCACTCTAATCCACGATAGGTTACAGTACCTGCAATTTGGGGAGGTTAGGTTAGGTTACGTTGGTTAGGTTAGGTTAGGTTAGGTTAGGCTCAAATTTAACCAGGAGACTCCAAATTTCGTTTTCTCACATAAACTTGATCGTAAATCACTCTAATCCATGATAGGTTACAGTACCTGCAATTTGGGGAGGTTAGGTTAGGTTACGTTGGTTAGGTTAGGTTAGGTTAGGTTAGGTTAGGTTAGGCTCAAATTTAACCAGGAGACTCCAAATTTCGTTTTCTCACATAAACTTGATCGTAAATCACTCTAATCCACGATAGGTTACAGTACCTGCAATTTGGGGAGGTTAGGTAAGGTTACGTTGGTTAGGTTAGGTTAGGTTAGGTTAGTTTAGATTAGGCTCAAATTTAACCAGGAGACTCCAAATTTCGTTTTCTCACAGAAACTTGATCGTAAATCACTCTAATCCACGATAGGTTACAGTACCTGCAATTTGGGGAGGTTAGGTTAGGTTACGTTGGTTAGGTTAGGTTAGGTTAGGTTAGGTTAGGTTAGGTTAAGCTCAAATTTAACCAGGAGACTCCAAATTTCGTTTTCTCACATAAACTTGATCGTAAATCACTCTAATCCACGATAGGTTACAGTACCTGCAATTTGGGGAGGTTAGGTTAGGTTACGTTGGTTAGGTTAGGTTAGGTTGGGTTAGTTAAGGTTAGGTTAGGTTAGGTTAGGCTCAAATTTAACCAGGAGACTCCAAATTTCGTTTTCTCACAAACTTGATCGTAAATCACTCTAATCCACGATAGGTTACAGTACCTGCAATTTTGGGAGGTTAGGTTAGGTTACGTTGGTTAGGATAGGTTATTTTAGGTTAGGCTCAAATTTAACCAGGAGACTCCAAATTTCGTTTTCTCACATAAACTTGATCGTAAATCACTCTAATCCACGATAGGTTAAAGTACCTGCAATTTGGGGAGGTTAGGTTAGGTTACGTTGGTTAGGTTAGGTTAGGTTAGGTTAGGTTAGGTTAGGTTAGGTTAGGTTAGGTTAGGCTCAAATTTAACCAGGAGACTCCAAATTTCGTTTTCTCACATAAACTTGATCGTAAATCACTCTAATCCACGATAGGTTACAGTACCTGCAATTTGGGGAGGTTAGGTTAGGTTACGTTGGTTAGGTTAGGTTAGGTTAGGTTAGGTTAGGTTAGGTTAGGCTCAAATTTAACCAGGAGACTCCAAATTTCGTTTTCTCACATAAACTTGATCGTAAATCACTCTAATCCACGATAGGTTACAGTACCTGCAATTTGGGGAGGTTAGGTTAGGTTACGTTGGTTAGGTTAGGTTAGGTTAGGTTAGGTTAGGTTAGGTTAGGCTCAAATTTAACTAGGAGACTCTAAATTTCGTTTCTTACATAAACTTGATCGTAAATCACTCTAATCCACGATAGGTTACAGTACCTGCAATTTGGGGAGGTTAGGTTAGGTTACGTTGGTTAGGTTAGGTTAGGTTAGGTTAGGTTAGGGTCAAATTTAACCAGGAGACTCCAAATTTCGTTTTCTCACATAAACTTGATCGTAAATCACTCTAATCCACGATAGGTTACATTACCTGCAATTTGGGGAGGTTAGGTTAGGTTACGTTGGTTAGGTTAGGTTAGGTTAGGTTAGGTTAGGTTAGGTTAGGCTCAAATTTAACCAGGAGACTCCAAATTTCGTTTTCTCACATAAACTTGATCGTAAATCACTCTAATCCACGATAGGTTACAGTACCTGCAATTTGGGAAGGTTAGGTTAGGTTACGTTGGTTAGGTTAGGTTAGGTTAGGTTACGTTAGGTTAGGTTAGGCTCAAATTTAACCAGGAGACTCCAAATTTCGTTTTCTCACATAAACTTGATCGTAAATCACTCTAATCCACGATAGGTTACAGTACCTGCAATTTGGGGAGGTTAGGTTAGGTTACGTTGGTTAGGTTAGGTTAGGTTAGGTTAGGTTAGGTTAGGTTAGGTTAGGTTAGGCTCAAATTTAACCAGGAAACTCCAAATTTCGTTTTCTCACATAAACTTGATCGTAAATCACTCTAATCCACGATAGGTTACAGTACCTGCAGTTTGGGGATGTTAGGTTAGGTTACGTTGGTTAGGTTAGGTTAGGTTAGGTTAGGTTAGGTTAGGCTCAAATTTAACCAGGAGACTCCAAATTTCGTTTTCTCACATAAACTTGATCGTAAATCACTCTAATCCACTATAAGTTACAGTACCTGCAATTTGGGGAGGTTAGGTTAGGTTACGTTGGTTAGGTTAGATTAGGTTAGGTTAGGTTAGGTTAAGCTCAAATTTAACCAGGAGACTCCAAATTTCGTTTTCTCACATAAACTTGATCGTAAATCATTCTAATCCACGATAGGTTACAGTACATGCAATTTGGGGAGGTTAGGTTAGGTTACGTTGGTTAGGTTAGGTTAGGTTAGGTTAGGTTAGGTTAGGTTAGGCTCAAATTTAACCAGGAGACTCCAAATATCGTTTTCTCACATAAACTTGATCGTAAATCACTCTAATCCACGATAGGTTACAGTACCTGCAATTTGGGGAGGTTAGATTAGGTTACGTTGGTTAGGTTAGGTTAGGCTCAAATTTAACCAGGAGACTCCAAATTTCGTTTTCTCACATAAACTTGATCGTAAATCACTCTAATCCACGATAGGTTACAGTACATGCAATTTGGGGAGGTTAGGTTAGGTTACGTTGGTTAGGTTAGGTTAGGTTAGGTTAGGCTCAAATTTAACCAGGAGACTCCAAATTTCGTTTTCTCACATAAACTTGATCGTAAATCACTCTAATCCACGATAGGTTACAGTACCTGCAATTTGGGGAGGTTAGGTTAGGTTACGTTGGTTAGGTTAGGTTAGGTTAGGTTAGGTTAGGTTAGGCTCAAATTTAACCAGGAGACTCCAAATTTCGTTTTCTCACATAAACTTGATCGTAAATCACTCTAATCCACGATAGGTTACAGTACCTGCAATTTGGAGAGGTTAGGTTAGGTTACGTTGGTTAGGTTAGGTTAGGTTAGGTTAGGCTCAAATTTAACCAGGAGACTCCAAATTTCGTTTTCTCACATAAACTTGATCGTAAATCACTCTAATCCACGATAGGTTACAGTACCTGCAATTTGGGGAGGTTAGGTTAGGTTACGTTGGTTAGGTTAGGTTAGGTTAGGTTAGGTTAGGTTAGGTTAGGTTAGGCTCAAATTTAACCAGGAGACTCCAAATTTCGTTTTCTCACATAAACTTGATCGTAAATCATTCTAAGCCACGATAGGTTACAGTACCTGCAATTTGGGGAGGTTAGGTTAGGTTACGTTGGTTAGGTTAGGTTAGGTTAGGTTAGGTTAGGTTAGGTTAGGTTAGGTTAGGCTCAAATTTAACCAGGAGACTCCAAATTTCGTTTTCTCACATAAACTTGATCGTAAATCACTCTAATCCACGATAGGTTACAGTACCTGCAATTTGGGGAGGTTAGGTTAGGTTACGTTGGTTAGGTTAGGTTAGGTTAGGTTAGGTTAGGCTCAAATTTATCCAGGAGACTCCAAATTTCGTTTTCTCACATAAACTTGATCGTAAATCACTCTAATCCACGATAGGTTACAGTACCTGCAATTTGGGGAGGTTAGGTTAGGTTACGTTGGTTAGGTTAGGTTAGGTTAGGTTAGGCTCAAATTTAACCAGGAGACTCCAAATTTCGTTTTCTCACATAAACTTGATCGTAAATCACTCTAATCCACGATAGGTTACAGTACCTGCAATTTGGGGAGGTTAGGTTAGGTTACGTTGGTTAGGTTAGGTTAGGTTAGGTTAGGTTAGGTTAGGTTAGTTTAGGCTCAAATTTAACCAGGAGACTCCAAATTTCGTTTTCTCACATAAACTTGATCGTAAATCATTCTAATCCACGATAGGTTACAGTACATGCAATTTGGGGAGGTTAAGTTAGGTTACGTTGGTTAGGTTAGGTTAGGTTAGGTTAGGTTAGGTTAGGTTAGGTTAGGTTAGGTTAGGTTAGGTTAGGTTAGGTTCAAATTTAACCAGGAGACTCCAAATTTCGTTTTCTCACATAAACTTGATCGTAAATCACTCTAATCCACGATAGGTTAAAGTACCTGCAATTTGGGGAGGTTAGGTTAGGTTATGTTGGTTAGGTTAGGTTAGGTTAGGTTAGGTTAGGTTAGGTTAGGCTCAAATTTAACCAGGAGACTCCAAATTTCGTTTTCTCACATCAACTTGATCGTAAATCACTCTAATCCACGATAGGTTACAGTACCTGCAATTTGGGGAGGTTAGGTTAGGTTACGTTGGTTATGTTATGTTATGTTAGGTTAGGTTAGGTTAGGTTAGGTTAGGTTAGGTTAGGCTCAAATTTAACCAGGAGACTCCAAATTTCGTTTTCTCACATAAACTTGAGCGTAAATCACTCTAATCCACGATAGATTACAGTACCTGCAATTTGGGGAGGTTAGGTTAGGTTACGTTGGTTAGGTTATGTTATGTTATGTTATGTTAGGTTAGGTTAGGTTAGGCTCAAATTTAACCAGGAGACTCCAAATTTCGTTTTCTCACATAAACTTGATCGTAAATCACTCTAATCCACGATAGGTTACAGTACCTGTAATTTGGGGAGGTTAGGTTAGGTTACGTCGGTTAGGTTAGGTTAGGTTAGGTTAGGTTAGGTTAGGTTAGGTTAGGCTCAAATTTAACCAGGAGACTCCAAATTTCGTTTTCTCACATAAACTTGATCGTAAATCATTCTAATCTACGATAGGTTACAGTACCTGCAATTTCGGGAGGTTAGGGTAGGTTAGGTTGGTTAGGTTAGGTTAGGCTAGGTTAGGTTAGGTTAGGTTAGGTTAGGTTAAGCTCAAATTTAACCAGGAGACTCCAAATGTCGTTTTCTCACATAAACTTGATCGTAAATCACTCTAATCCACGATAGGTTACAGTACCTGCAATTTGGGGAGGTTAGGTTAGGTTACGTTGGTTAGGTTAGGTTAGGTTATGTTAGGTTAGGTTAGGTTAGGTTAGGCTCAAATTTAACCAGGAGACTCCAAATTTCGTTTTCTCACATAAAATTGATCGTAAATCACTCTAATCCACGATAGGTTACAGTACCTGCAATTTGGGGAGGTTAGGTTAGGTTACGTTGGTTAGGTTAGGTTAGGTTAGGTTAGGCTCAAATTTAACCAGGAGACTCCAAATTTCGTTTTCTCACATAAACTTGATCGTAAATCACTCTAATCCACGATAGGTTACAGTACCTGCAATTTGGGGAGGTTAGGTTAGGTTACGTTGGTTAGGTTAGGTTAGGTTAGGTTAGGTTAGGTTAGGTTAGGTTAGGTTAGGCTAGGCTCAAATTTAACCAGGAGACTCCAAATTTCGTTTTCTCACATAAACTTGATCGTAAATCACTCTAATCCACGATAGGTTACAGTACATGCAATTTGGGGAGGTTAGGTTAGGTTACGGTGGTTAGGTTAGGCTAGGTTAGGTTAGGTTAGGTTAGGTTAGGCTCAAATTTAACCAGGAGACTCCAAATTTCGTTTTCTCACATAAACTTGATCGTGAATCACTCTAATCCACGATAGGTTACAGTACCTGCAATTTGGGGAGGTTAGGTTAGGTAACGTTGGTAAGGTTAGGTTAGGTTAGGTTAGGTTAGGCTCAAATTTAACCAGGAGACTCCAAATTTCGTTTTCTCACATAAACTTGATCGTAAATCACTCTAATCCACGATAGGTTATAGTACCTGCAATTTAGGGAGGTTAGGTTAGGTTACGTTGGTTAGGTTAGGTTAGGTTAGGTTAGGTTAGGTTAGGCTCAAATTTAACCAAGAGACTCGAAATTTCGTTTTCTCACAAAAACTTGATAGTAAATCACTCTAATCCACGATAGGTTACAGTACCTGCAATTTCGGGAGGTTAGGTTAGGTTACGTTGGTTAGGTTAGGTTATGTTAGGTTAGGTTATGTTAGGTTAGGTTAGGTTAGGCTCAAATTTAACCAGGAGACTCCAAATTTCGTTTTCTCACATAAACTTGATCGTAAATCATTCTAAGCCACGATAGGTTACAGTACCTGCAATTTGGGGAGGTTAGGTTAGGTTACGTTGGTTAGGTTAGGTTAGGTTAGGTTAGGTTAGGTTAGGTTAGGTTAGGTTAGGTTAGGCTCAAATTTAACCAGGAGACTCCAAATTTCGTTTTCTCACATAAACTTGATCGTAAATCACTCTAATCCACGATAGGTTACAGTACCTGCAATTTGGGGAGGTTAGGTTAGGTTACGTTGGTTAGGTTAGGTTAGGTTAGGTTAGGTTAGGCTCAAATTTATCCAGGAGACTCCAAATTTCGTTTTCTCACATAAACTTGATCGTAAATCACTCTAATCCACGATAGGTTACAGTACCTGCAATTTGGGGAGGTTAGGTTAGGTTACGTTGGTTAGGTTAGGTTAGGTTAGGTTAGGCTCAAATTTAACCAGGAGACTCCAAATTTCGTTTTCTCACATAAACTTGATCGTAAATCACTCTAATCCACGATAGGTTACAGTACCTGCAATTTGGGGAGGTTAGGTTAGGTTACGTTGGTTAGGTTAGGTTAGGTTAGGTTAGGTTAGGTTAGGTTAGGTTAGGCTCAAATTTAACCAGGAGACTCCAAATTTCGTTTTCTCACATAAACTTGATCGTAAATCACTCTAATCCACGATAGGTTACAGTACCTGCAATTTGGGGAGGTTAGGTTAGGTTACGTTGGTTAGGTTAGGTTAGGTTAGGTTAGGTTAGGTTAGGCTCAAATTTAACCAGGAGACTCCAAATTTCGTTTTCTCACATAAACTTGATCGTAAATCACTCTAATCCACGATAGGTTACAGTACCTGCAATTTGGGGAGGTTAGGTTAGGTTACGTTGGTTAGGTTAGGTTAGGTTAGTTTAGGTTAGGTTAGGTTAGGTTAGGCTCAAATTTAACCAGGAGACTCCAAATTTCGTTTTCTCACATAAACTTGATCGTAAATCACTCTAATCCACGATAGGTTACAGTACCTGCAATTTGGGGAGGTTAGGTTAGGTTACGTTGGTTAGGTTAGGTTAGGTTTGGTTAGGTAAGGTTAGGTTAGGATGAAATTTAACCAGGACACTCCAAATTTCGTTTTCTCACATAAACTTGATCGTAAATCACTCTAATCCACGATAGGTTACAGTACCTGCAATTTGGGGAGGTTAGGTTAGGTTACGTTGGTTAGGTTAGGTTAGGTTAGGTTAGGTTAGGCTCAAATTTAACCAGGAGACTCCAAATTTCGTTTTCTCACATAAACTTGATCGTAAATCACTCTAATCCACGATAGGTTACAGTACCTGCAATTTGGGGAGGTTAGGTTAGGTTACGTTGGTTAGGTTAGGTTAGGTTAGGTTAGGTTAGGTTAGGCTCAAATTTAACCAGGAGACTCCAAATTTCGTTTTCTCACATAAACTTGATCGTAAATCACTCTAATCCACGATAGGTTACAGTACCTGCAATTTGGGGAGGTTAGGTTAGGTTACGTTGGTTAGGTTAGGTTAGGTTAGGTTAGGTTAGGTTAGGCTCAAATTTAACCAGGAGACTCCAAATTTCGTTTTCTCACATAAACTTGATCGTAAATCACTCTAATCCACGATAGGTTACAGTACCTGCAATTTGGGGAGGTTAGGTTAGGTTACGTTGGTTAGGTTAGGTTAGGTTAGGTTAGGTTAGGTTAGGCTCAAATTTAACCAGGAGACTCCAAATTTCGTTTTCTCACATAAACTTGATCGTAAATCACTCTAATCCACGATAGGTTACAGTACCTGCAATTTGGGGAGGTTAGGTTAGGTTACGTTGGTTAGGTTAGGTTAGGTTAGGTTAGGTTAGGTTAGGCTCAAATTTAACCAGGAGACTCCAAATTTCGTTTTCTCACATAAACTTGATCGTAAATCACTCTAATCCACGATAGGTTACAGTACCTGCAATTTGGGGAGGTTAGGTTAGGTTACGTTGGTTAGGTTAGGTTAGGTTAGGTTAGGTTAGGTTAGGTTAGGTTAGGCTCAAATTTAACCAGGAGACTCCAAATTTCGTTTTCTCACATAAACTTGATCGTAAATCACTCTAATCCACGATAGGTTACAGTACCTGCAATTTGGGGAGGTTAGGTTAGGTTACGTTGGTTAGGTTAGGTTAGGTTAGGTTAGGTTAGGTTAGGCTCAAATTTAACCAGGAGACTCCAAATTTCGTTTTCTCACATAAACTTGATCGTAAATCACTCTAATCCACGATAGGTTACAGTACCTGCAATTTGGGGAGGTTAGGTTAGGTTACGTTGGTTAGGTTAGGTTAGGTTAGGTTAGGTTAGGTTAGGCTCAAATTTAACCAGGAGACTCCAAATTTCGTTTTCTCACATAAACTTGATCGTAAATCACTCTAATCCACGATAGGTTACAGTACCTGCAATTTGGGGAGGTTAGGTTAGGTTACGTTGGTTAGGTTAGGTTAGGTTAGGTTAGGTTAGGTTAGGCTCAAATTTAACCAGGAGAGTCCAAATTTCGTTTTCTCACATAAACTTGATCGTAAATCACTCTAATCCACGATAGGTTACAGTACCTGCAATTTGGGGAGGTTAGGTTAGGTTACGTTGGTTAGGTTAGGTTAGGTTAGGTTAGGTTAGGTTAGGCTCAAATTTAACCAGGAGACTCCAAATTTCGTTTTCTCACATAAACTTGATCGTAAATCACTCTAATCCACGATAGGTTACAGTACCTGCAATTTGGGGAGGTTAGGTTAGGTTACGTTGGTTAGGTTAGGTTAGGTTAGGTTAGGTTAGGTTAGGCTCAAATTTAACCAGGAGACTCCAAATTTCGTTTTCTCACATAAACTTGATCGTAAATCACTCTAATCCACGATAGGTTACAGTACCTGCAATTTGGGGAGGTTAGGTTAGGTTACGTTGGTTAGGTTAGGTTAGGTTAGGTTAGGCTCAAATTTAACCAGGAGACTCCAAATTTCGTTTTCTCACATAAACTTGATCGTAAATCACTCTAATCCACGATAGGTTACAGTACCTGCAATTTGGGGAGGTTAGGTTAGGTTACGTTGGTTAGGTTAGGTTAGGTTAGGTTAGGTTAGGTTAGGCTCAAATTTAACCAGGAGACTCCAAATTTCGTTTTCTCACATAAACTTGATCGTAAATCACTCTAATCCACGATAGGTTACAGTACCTGCAATTTGGGGAGGTTAGGTTAGGTTACGTTGGTTAGGTTAGGTTAGGTTAGGTTAGGTTAGGTTAGGCTCAAATTTAACCAGGAGACTCCAAATTTCGTTTTCTCACATAAACTTGATCGTAAATCACTCTAATCCACGATAGGTTACAGTACCTGCAATTTGGGGAGGTTAGGTTAGGTTACGTTGGTTAGGTTAGGTTAGGTTAGGTTAGGTTAGGTTAGGTTAGGTTAGGCTCAAATTTAACCAGGAGACTCCAAATTTCGTTTTCTCACATAAACTTGATCGTAAATCACTCTAATCCACGATAGGTTACAGTACCTGCAATTTGGGGAGGTTAGGTTAGGTTACGTTGGTTAGGTTAGGTTAGGTTAGGTTAGGCTCAAATTTAACCAGGAGACTCCAAATTTCGTTTTCTCACATAAACTTGATCGTAAATCACTCTAATCCACGATAGGTTACAGTACCTGCAATTTGGGGAGGTTAGGTTAGGTTACGTTGGTTAGGTTAGGTTAGGTTAGGTTAGGTTAGGTTAGGCTCAAATTTAACCAGGAGACTCCAAATTTCGTTTTCTCACATAAACTTGATCGTAAATCACTCTAATCCACGATAGGTTACAGTACCTGCAATTTGGGGAGGTTAGGTTAGGTTACGTTGGTTAGGTTAGGTTAGGTTAGGTTAGGTTAGGCTCAAATTTAACCAGGAGACTCCAAATTTCGTTTTCTCACATAAACTTGATCGTAAATCACTCTAATCCACGATAGGTTACAGTACCTGCAATTTGGGGAGGTTAGGTTAGGTTACGTTGGTTAGGTTAGGTTAGGTTAGGTTAGGTTAGGTTAGGCTCAAATTTAACCAGGAGACTCCAAATTTCGTTTTCTCACATAAACTTGATCGTAAATCACTCTAATCCACGATAGGTTACAGTACCTGCAATTTGGGGAGGTTAGGTTAGGTTACGTTGGTTAGGTTAGGTTAGGTTAGGTTAGGTTAGGTTAGGTTAGGCTCAAATTTAACCAGGAGACTCCAAATTTCGTTTTCTCACATAAACTTGATCGTAAATCACTCTAATCCACGATAGGTTACAGTACCTGCAATTTGGGGAGGTTAGGTTAGGTTACGTTGGTTAGGTTAGGTTAGGTTAGGTTAGGTTAGGTTAGGCTCAAATTTAACCAGGAGACTCCAAATTTCGTTTTCTCACATAAACTTGATCGTAAATCACTCTAATCCACGATAGGTTACAGTACCTGCAATTTGGGGAGGTTAGGTTAGGTTACGTTGGTTAGGTTAGGTTAGGTTAGGTTAGGTTAGGTTAGGCTCAAATTTAACCAGGAGACTCCAAATTTCGTTTTCTCACATAAACTTGATCGTAAATCACTCTAATCCACGATAGGTTACAGTACCTGCAATTTGGGGAGGTTAGGTTAGGTTACGTTGGTTAGGTTAGGTTAGGTTAGGTTAGGTTAGGTTAGGCTCAAATTTAACCAGGAGACTCCAAATTTCGTTTTCTCACATAAACTTGATCGTAAATCACTCTAATCCACGATAGGTTACAGTACCTGCAATTTGGGGAGGTTAGGTTAGGTTACGTTGGTTAGGTTAGGTTAGGTTAGGTTAGGTTAGGTTAGGCTCAAATTTAACCAGGAGACTCCAAATTTCGTTTTCTCACATAAACTTGATCGTAAATCACTCTAATCCACGATAGGTTACAGTACCTGCAATTTGGGGAGGTTAGGTTAGGTTACGTTGGTTAGGTTAGGTTAGGTTAGGTTAGGTTAGGTTAGGTTAGGTTAGGCTCAAATTTAACCAGGAGACTCCAAATTTCGTTTTCTCACATAAACTTGATCGTAAATCACTCTAATCCACGATAGGTTACAGTACCTGCAATTTGGGGAGGTTAGGTTAGGTTACGTTGGTTAGGTTAGGTTAGGTTAGGTTAGGTTAGGTTAGGCTCAAATTTAACCAGGAGACTCCAAATTTCGTTTTCTCACATAAACTTGATCGTAAATCACTCTAATCCACGATAGGTTACAGTACCTGCAATTTGGGGAGGTTAGGTTAGGTTACGTTGGTTAGGTTAGGTTAGGTTAGGTTAGGTTAGGTTAGGCTCAAATTTAACCAGGAGACTCCAAATTTCGTTTTCTCACATAAACTTGATCGTAAATCACTCTAATCCACGATAGGTTACAGTACCTGCAATTTGGGGAGGTTAGGTTAGGTTACGTTGGTTAGGTTAGGTTAGGTTAGGTTAGGTTAGGCTCAAATTTAACCAGGAGACTCCAAATTTCGTTTTCTCACATAAACTTGATCGTAAATCACTCTAATCCACGATAGGTTACAGTACCTGCAATTTGGGGAGGTTAGGTTAGGTTACGTTGGTTAGGTTAGGTTAGGTTAGGTTAGGTTAGGTTAGGCTCAAATTTAACCAGGAGACTCCAAATTTCGTTTTCTCACATAAACTTGATCGTAAATCACTCTAATCCACGATAGGTTACAGTACCTGCAATTTGGGGAGGTTAGGTTAGGTTACGTTGGTTAGGTTAGGTTAGGTTAGGTTAGGTTAGGTTAGGCTCAAATTTAACCAGGAGACTCCAAATTTCGTTTTCTCACATAAACTTGATCGTAAATCACTCTAATCCACGATAGGTTACAGTACCTGCAATTTGGGGAGGTTAGGTTAGGTTACGTTGGTTAGGTTAGGTTAGGTTAGGTTAGGTTAGGTTAGGCTCAAATTTAACCAGGAGACTCCAAATTTCGTTTTCTCACATAAACTTGATCGTAAATCACTCTAATCCACGATAGGTTACAGTACCTGCAATTTGGGGAGGTTAGGTTAGGTTACGTTGGTTAGGTTAGGTTAGGTTAGGTTAGGTTAGGTTAGGTTAGGTTAGGCTCAAATTTAACCAGGAGACTCCAAATTTCGTTTTCTCACATAAACTTGATCGTAAATCACTCTAATCCACGATAGGTTACAGTACCTGCAATTTGGGGAGGTTAGGTTAGGTTACGTTGGTTAGGTTAGGTTAGGTTAGGTTAGGTTAGGTTAGGCTCAAATTTAACCAGGAGACTCCAAATTTCGTTTTCTCACATAAACTTGATCGTAAATCACTCTAATCCACGATAGGTTACAGTACCTGCAATTTGGGGAGGTTAGGTTAGGTTACGTTGGTTAGGTTAGGTTAGGTTAGGTTAGGTTAGGTTAGGTTAGGTTAGGCTCAAATTTAACCAGGAGACTCCAAATTTCGTTTTCTCACATAAACTTGATCGTAAATCACTCTAATCCACGATAGGTTACAGTACCTGCAATTTGGGGAGGTTAGGTTAGGTTACGTTGGTTAGGTTAGGTTAGGTTAGGTTAGGTTAGGTTAGGCTCAAATTTAACCAGGAGACTCCAAATTTCGTTTTCTCACATACACTTGATCGTAAATCACTCTAATCCACGATAGGTTACAGTACCTGCAATTTGGGGAGGTTAGGTTAGGTTACGTTGGTTAGGTTAGGTTAGGTTAGGTTAGGTTAGGTTAGGCTCAAATTTAACCAGGAGACTCCAAATTTCGTTTTCTCACATAAACTTGATCGTAAATCACTCTAATCCACGATAGGTTACAGTACCTGCAATTTGGGGAGGTTAGGTTAGGTTACGTTGGTTAGGTTAGGTTAGGTTAGGTTAGGTTAGGTTAGGCTCAAATTTAACCAGGAGACTCCAAATTTCGTTTTCTCACATAAACTTGATCGTAAATCACTCTAATCCACGATAGGTTACAGTACCTGCAATTTGGGGAGGTTAGGTTAGGTTACGTTGGTTAGGTTAGGTTAGGTTAGGTTAGGTTAGGTTAGGCTCAAATTTAACCAGGAGACTCCAAATTTCGTTTTCTCACATAAACTTGATCGTAAATCACTCTAATCCACGATAGGTTACAGTACCTGCAATTTGGGGAGGTTAGGTTAGGTTACGTTGGTTAGGTTAGGTTAGGTTAGGTTAGGTTAGGTTAGGCTCAAATTTAACCAGGAGACTCCAAATTTCGTTTTCTCACATAAACTTGATCGTAAATCACTCTAATCCACGATAGGTTACAGTACCTGCAATTTGGGGAGGTTAGGTTAGGTTACGTTGGTTAGGTTAGGTTAGGTTAGGTTAGGTTAGGTTAGGTTAGGTTAGGCTCAAATTTAACCAGGAGACTCCAAATTTCGTTTTCTCACATAAACTTGATCGTAAATCACTCTAATCCACGATAGGTTACAGTACCTGCAATTTGGGGAGGTTAGGTTAGGTTACGTTGGTTAGGTTAGGTTAGGTTAGGTTAGGTTAGGCTCAAATTTAACCAGGAGACTCCAAATTTCGTTTTCTCACATAAACTTGATCGTAAATCACTCTAATCCACGATAGGTTACAGTACCTGCAATTTGGGGAGGTTAGGTTAGGTTACGTTGGTTAGGTTAGGTTAGGTTAGGTTAGGTTAGGTTAGGCTCAAATTTAACCAGGAGACTCCAAATTTCGTTTTCTCACATAAACTTGATCGTAAATCACTCTAATCCACGATAGGTTACAGTACCTGCAATTTGGGGAGGTTAGGTTAGGTTACGTTGGTTAGGTTAGGTTAGGTTAGGTTAGGTTAGGTTAGGCTCAAATTTAACCAGGAGACTCCAAATTTCGTTTTCTCACATAAACTTGATCGTAAATCACTCTAATCCACGATAGGTTACAGTACCTGCAATTTGGGGAGGTTAGGTTAGGTTACGTTGGTTAGGTTAGGTTAGGTTAGGTTAGGTTAGGTTAGGCTCAAATTTAACCAGGAGACTCCAAATTTCGTTTTCTCACATAAACTTGATCGTAAATCACTCTAATCCACGATAGGTTACAGTACCTGCAATTTGGGGAGGTTAGGTTAGGTTACGTTGGTTAGGTTAGGTTAGGTTAGGTTAGGTTAGGTTAGGTTAGGCTCAAATTTAACCAGGAGACTCCAAATTTCGTTTTCTCACATAAACTTGATCGTAAATCACTCTAATCCACGATAGGTTACAGTACCTGCAATTTGGGGAGGTTAGGTTAGGTTACGTTGGTTAGGTTAGGTTAGGTTAGGTTAGGTTAGGTTAGGCTCAAATTTAACCAGGAGACTCCAAATTTCGTTTTCTCACATAAACTTGATCGTAAATCACTCTAATCCACGATAGGTTACAGTACCTGCAATTTGGGGAGGTTAGGTTAGGTTATGTTGGTTAGGTTAGGTTAGGTTAGGTTAGGTTAGGTTAGGCTCAAATTTAACCAGGTGACTCCAAATTTCGTTTTCTCACATAAACTTCATCGTAAATCACTCTAATCCACGATAGGTTACAGTACCTGCAATTTAGGGAGGTTAGGTTAGGTTACGTTGGTTAGGTTAGGTTAGGTTAGGTTAGGTTAGGTTAGCCTCAAATTTAACCAGGAGACTCCAAATTTTCGTTTTCTCACATAAACTTGATCGTAATTCACTCTAATCCACGATAGGTTACAGTACCTGCAATTTGGGGAGGTTAGGTTAGGTTACGTTGGTTAGGTTAGGTTAGGTTAGGTTAGGTTAGGTTAGGTTAGGTTAGGTTAGGCTCAAATTTAACCAGGAGACTCCAAATTTCGTTTTCTCACATAAACTTGATCGTAAATCACTCTAATCCACGATAGGTTACAGTACCTGCAATTTGGGGAGGTTAGGTTAGGTTACGTTGGTTAGGTTAGGTTAGGTTAGGTTAGGTTAGGTTAGGTTAGGTTAGGCTCAAATTTAACCTAACCTAACCTAACCTAACCTAACCTAACCAGGAGACTCCAAATTTCGTTTTCTCACATAAACTTGATCGTAAATCACTCTAATCCACGATAGGTTACAGTACCTGCAATTTGGGGAGGTTAGGTTAGGTTACGTTGGTTAGGTTAGGTTAGGTTAGGTTAGGTTAGGTTAGGCTCAAATTTAACCAGGAGACTCCAAATTTCGTTTTCTCACATAAACTTGATCGTAAATCACTCTAATCCACGATAGGTTACAGTACCTGCAATTTGGGGAGGTTAGGTTAGGTTACGTTGGTTAGGTTAGGTTAGGTTAGGTTAGGTTAGGTTAGGTTAGGCTCAAATTTAACCAGGAGACTCCAAATTTCGTTTTCTCACATAAACTTGATCGTAAATCACTCTAATCCACGATAGGTTACAGTACCTGCAATTTGGGGAGGTTAGGTTAGGTTACGTTGGTTAGGTTAGGTTAGGTTAGGTTAGGTTAGGTTAGGCTGAAATTTAACCAGGAGACTCCAAATTTCGTTTTCTCACATAAACTTGATCGTAAATCACTCTAATCCACGATAGGTTACAGTACCTGCAATTTGGGGAGGTTAGGTTAGGTTACGTTGGTTAGGTTCGGTTCGGTTAGGTTAGGTTAGGTTAGGTTAGGCTCAAATTTAACCAGGAGACTCCAAATTTCGTTTTCTCACATAAACTTGATCGTAAATCACTCTAATCCACGATAGGTTACAGTACCTGCAATTTGGGGAGGTTAGGTTAGGTTACGTTGGTTCGGTTAGGTTAGGTTAGGTTAGGTTAGGTTAGGCTCAAATTTAACCAGGAGACTCCAAATTTCGTTTTCTCACATAAACTTGATCGTAAATCACTCTAATCCACGATAGGTTACAGTACCTGCAATTTGGGGAGGTTAGGTTAGGTTACGTTGGTTAGGTTAGGTTAGGTTAGGTTAGGTTAGGTTAGGTTAGGCTCAAATTTAACCAGGAGACTCCAAATTTCGTTTTCTCACATAAACTTGATCGTAAATCACTCTAATCCACGATAGGTTACAGTACCTGCAATTTGGGGAGGTTTGGTTAGGTTACGTTGGTTAAGTTAGGTTAGGTTAGGTTAGGTTAGGTTAGGCTCAAATTTAACCAGGAGACTCCAAATTTCGTTTTCTCACATAAACTTGATCGTAAATCACTCTAATCCACGATAGGTTACAGTACCTGCAATTTGGGGAGGTTAGGTTAGGTTACGTTGGTTAGGTTAGGTTAGGTTAGGTTAGGTTAGGTTAGGTTAGGCTCAAATTTAACCAGGAGACTCCAAATTTCGTTTTCTCACATAAACTTGATCGTAAATCACTCTAATCCACGATAGGTTACAGTACCTGCAATTTGGGGAGGTTAGGTTAGGTTACGTTGGTTAGGTTCGGTTCGGTTAGGTTAGGTTAGGTTAGGTTAGGCTCAAATTTAACCAGGAGACTCCAAATTTCGTTTTCTCACATAAACTTGATCGTAAATCACTCTAATCCACGATAGGTTACAGTACCTGCAATTTGGGGAGTTTAGGTTAGGTTACGTTGGTTAGGTTAGGTTAGGTTAGGTTAGGTTAGGTTAGGTTAGGCTCAAATTTAACCAGGAGACTCCAAATTTCCTTTTCTCACATAAACTTGATCGTAAATCACTCTAATCCACGATAGGTTACAGTACCTGTAATTTGGGGGAGGTTAGGTTAGGTTATGTTGGTTAGGTTCGGTTCGGTTAGGTTAGGTTAGGTTAGGTTAGGTTAGGCTCAAATTTAACCAGGAGACTCCAAATTTCGTATTCTCACATAAACTTGATCGTAAATCACTCTAATCCACGATAGGTTACAGTACCTGCAATTTCGGGAGGTTAGGTTAGGTTACGTTGGTTAGGTTAGGTTAGGTTAGGTTAGGTTAGGTTAGGCTCAAATTTAACCAGGAGACTCCAAATTTCGTTTTCTCACATAAACTTGATCGTAAATCACTCTAATCCACGATAGGTTACAGTACCTGCAATTTGGGGAGGTTAGGTTAGGTTACGTTGGTTAGGTTAGGTTCGGTTAGGTTAGGTTAGGTTAGGTTAGGTTAGGCTCAAATTTAACCAGGAGACTCCAAATTTCGTTTTCTCACATAAACTTGATCGTAAATCACTCTAATCCACGATAGGTTACAGTACCTGCAATTTGGGGAGGATAGGTTAGGTTACGTTGGTTAGGTTAGGTTAGGTTAGGTTAGGTTAGGTTAGGCTCAAATTTAACCAGGAGACTCCAAATTTCGTTTTCTCACATAAACTTGATCGTAAATCACTCTAATCCACGATAGGTTACAGTACCTGCAATTTCGGGAGGTTAGGTTAGGTTACGTTGGTTAGGTTAGGTTAGGTTAGGTTAGGTTAGGTTAGGCTCAAATTTAACCAGTAGACTCCAAATTTCGTTTTCTCACATAAACTTGATCGTAAATCACTCTAATCCACGATAGGTTACAGTACCAGCAATTTGAGGGAGTTTAGGTTAGGTTACGTTGGTTAGGTTCGGTTCGGTTAGGTTAGGTTAGGTTAGGTTAGGTTAGGCTCAAATTTAACCAGGAGACTCCAAATTTCGTTTTCTCACATAAACTTGATCGTAAATCAGTCTAATCCACGATAGGTTACAGTACCTGCAATTTGGGGAGGTTAGGTTAGGTTACGTTGGTTAAGTTCGGTTCGGTTAGGTTAGGTTAGATTAGGTTAGGTTAGGCTCAAATTTAACCAGGAGACTCCAAATTTCGTTTTCTCACATAAACTTGATCGTAAATCACTCTAATCCACGAGAGGTTACAGTACCTGCAATTTGGGGAGGTTAGGTTAGGTTACGTTGGTTAGGTTAGGTTAGGTTAGGTTAGGTTAGGTTAGGTTAGGTTAGGCTCAAATTTAACCAGGAGACTCCAAATTTCGTTTTCTCACATAAACTTGATCGTAAATCACTCTAATCCACGATAGGTTACAGTACCTGCAATTTGGGGAGGTTAGGTTAGGTTACGTTGGTTAGGTTAGGTTAGGTTAGGTTAGGTTAGGTTAGGCTCAAATTTAACCAGGAGACTCCAAATTTCGTTTTCTCACATAAACTTGATCGTAAATCACTCTAATCCACGATAGGTTACAGTACCTGCAATTTGGGGAGGTTAGGTTAGGTTACGTTGGTTAGGTTAGGTTAGGTTAGGTTAGGTTAGGTTAGGCTCAAATTTAACCAGGAGACTCCAAATTTCGTTTTCTCACATAAACTTGATCGTAAATCACTCTAATCCACGATAGGTTACAGTACCTGCAATTTGGGGAGGTTAGGTTAGGTTACGTTGGTTAGGTTAGGTTAGGTTAGGTTAGGTTAGGTTAGGCTCAAATTTAACCAGGAGACTCCAAATTTCGTTTTCTCACATAAACTTGATCGTAAATCACTCTAATCCACGATAGGTTACAGTACCTGCAATTTGGGGAGGTTAGGTTAGGTTACGTTGGTTAGGTTAGGTTAGGTTAGGTTAGGTTAGGTTAGGTTCAAATTTAACCAGGAGACTCCAAATTTCGTTTTCTCACATAAACTTGATCGTAAATCACTCTAATCCACGATAGGTTACAGTACCTGCAATTTGGGGAGGTTAGGTTAGGTTACGTTGGTTAGGTTAGGTTAGGTTAGGTTAGGTTAGGTTAGGCTCAAATTTAACCAGGAGACTCCAAATTTCGTTTTCTCACATAAACTTGATCGTAAATCACTCTAATCCACGATAGGTTACAGTACCTGCAATTTGGGGAGGTTAGGTTAGGTTACGGTTGTTAGGTTAGGTTAGGTTAGGTTAGGTTAGGTTAGGCTCAAATTTAACCAGGAGACTCCAAATTTCGTTTTCTCACATAAACTTGATCGTAAATCACTCTAATCCACGATAGGTTACAGTACCTGCAATTTGGGGAGGTTAGGTTAGGTTACGTTGGTTAGGTTAGGTTAAGTTAGGTTAGGTTAGGTTAGGCTCAAATTTAACCAGGATACTCCAAATTTCGTTTTCTCACATAAACTTGATCGTAAATCACTCTAATCCACGATAGGTTACAGTACCTGCAATTTGGGGAGGTTAGGTTAGGTTACGTTGGTTAGGTTAGGTTAGGTTAGGTTAGGTTAGGTTAGGCTCAAATTTAACCAGGAGACTCCAAATTTCGTTTTCTCACATAAACTTGATCGTAAATCACTCTAATCCACGATAGGTTACAGTACCTGCAATTTGGGGAGGTTAGGTTAGGTTACGTTGGTTAGGTTAGGTTAGGTTAGGTTAGGTTAGGTTAGGCTCAAATTTAACCAGGAGACTCCAAATTTCGTTTTCTCACATAAACTTGATCGTAAATCACTCTAATCCACGATAGGTTACAGTACCTGCAATTTGGGGAGGTTAGGTTAGGTTACGTTGGTTAGGTTAGGTTAGGTTAGGTTAGGTTAGGTTAGGCTCAAATTTAACCAGGAGACTCCAAATTTCGTTTTCTCACATAAACTTGATCGTAAATCACTCTAATCCACGATAGGTTACAGTACCTGCAATTTGGGGAGGTTAGGTTAGGTTACGTTGGTTAGGTTAGGTTAGGTTAGGTTAGGTTAGGTTAGGCTCAAATTTAACCAGGAGACTCCAAATTTCGTTTTCTCACATAAACTTGATCGTAAATCACTCTAATCCACGATAGGTTACAGTACCTGCAATTTGGGGAGGTTAGGTTAGGTTACGTTGGTTAGGTTAGGTTAGGTTAGGTTAGGTTAGGTTAGGCTCAAATTTAACCAGGAGACTCCAAATTTCGTTTTCTCACATAAACTTGATCGTAAATCACTCTAATCCACGATAGGTTACAGTACCTGCAATTTGGGGAGGTTAGGTTAGGTTACGTTGGTTAGGTTAGGTTAGGTTAGGTTAGGTTAGGTTAGGCTCAAATTTAACCAGGAGACTCCAAATTTCGTTTTCTCACATAAACTTGATCGTAAATCACTCTAATCCACGATAGGTTACAGTACCTGCAATTTGGGGAGGTTAGGTTAGGTTACGTTGGTTAGGTTAGGTTAGGTTAGGTTAGGTTAGGTTAGGCTCAAATTTAACCAGGAGACTCCAAATTTCGTTTTCTCACATAAACTTGATCGTAAATCACTCTAATCCACGATAGGTTAGAGTACCTGCAATTTGGGGAGGTTAGGTTAGGTTACGTTGGTTAGGTTAGGTTAGGTTAGGTTAGGTTAGGTTAGGCTCAAATTTAACCAGGAGACTCCAAATTTCGTTTTCTCACATAAACTTGATCGTAAATCACTCTAATCCACGATAGGTTACAGTACCTGCAATTTGGGGAGGTTAGGTTAGGTTACGTTGGTTAGGTTAGGTTAGGTTAGGTTAGGTTAGGTTAGGCTCAAATTTAACCAGGAGACTCCAAATTTCGTTTTCTCACATAAACTTGATCGTAAATCACTCTAATCCACGATAGGTTACAGTACCTGCAATTTGGGGAGGTTAGGTTAGGTTACGTTGGTTAGGTTAGGTTAGGTTAGGTTAGGTTAGGTTAGGCTCAAATTTAACCAGGAGACTCCAAATTTCGTTTTCTCACATAAACTTGATCGTAAATCACTCTAATCCACGATAGGTTACAGTACCTGCAATTTGGGGAGGTTAGGTTAGGTTACGTTGGTTAGGTTAGGTTAGGTTAGGTTAGGTTAGGTTAGGCTCAAATTTAACCAGGAGACTCCAAATTTCGTTTTCTCACATAAACTTGATCGTAAATCACTCTAATCCACGATAGGTTACAGTACCTGCAATTTGGGGAGGTTAGGTTAGGTTACGTTGGTTAGGTTAGGTTAGGTTAGGTTAGGTTAGGTTAGGCTCAAATTTAACCAGGAGACTCCAAATTTCGTTTTCTCACATAAACTTGATCGTAAATCACTCTAATCCACGATAGGTTACAGTACCTGCAATTTGGGGAGGTTAGGTTAGGTTACGTTGGTTAGGTTAGGTTAGGTTAGGTTAGGTTAGGTTAGGTTAGGTTAGGCTCAAATTTAACCAGGAGACTCCAAATTTCGTTTTCTCACATAAACTTGATCGTAAATCACTCTAATCCACGATAGGTTACAGTACCTGCAATTTGGGGAGGTTAGGTTAGGTTACGTTGGTTAGGTTAGGTTAGGTTAGGTTAGGTTAGGTTAGGTTAGGTTAGGCTCAAATTTAACCAGGAGACTCCAAATTTCGTTTTCTCACATAAACTTGATCGTAAATCACTCTAATCCACGATAGGTTACAGTACCTGCAATTTGGGGAGGTTAGGTTAGGTTACGTTGGTTAGGTTAGGTTAGGTTAGGTTAGGTTAGGTTAGGCTCAAATTTAACCAGGAGACTCCAAATTTCGTTTTCTCACATAAACTTGATCGTAAATCACTCTAATCCACGATAGGTTACAGTACCTGCAATTTGGGGAGGTTAGGTTAGGTTACGTTGGTTAGGTTAGGTTAGGTTAGGTTAGGTTAGGTTAGGCTCAAATTTAACCAGGAGACTCCAAATTTCGTTTTCTCACATAAACTTGATCGTAAATCACTCTAATCCACGATAGGTTACAGTACCTGCAATTTGGGGAGGTTAGGTTAGGTTACGTTGGTTAGGTTAGGTTAGGTTAGGTTAGGTTAGGTTAGGCTCAAATTTAACCAGGAGACTCCAAATTTCGTTTTCTCACATAAACTTGATCGTAAATCACTCTAATCCACGATAGGTTACAGTACCTGCAATTTGGGGAGGTTAGGTTAGGTTACGTTGGTTAGGTTAGGTTAGGTTAGGTTAGGTTAGGTTAGGCTCAAATTTAACCAGGAGACTCCAAATTTCGTTTTCTCACATAAACTTGATCGTAAATCACTCTAATCCACGATAGGTTACAGTACCTGCAATTTGGGGAGGTTAGGTTAGGTTACGTTGGTTAGGTTAGGTTAGGTTAGGTTAGGTTAGGTTAGGCTCAAATTTAACCAGGAGACTCCAAATTTCGTTTTCTCACATAAACTTGATCGTAAATCACTCTAATCCACGATAGGTTACAGTACCTGCAATTTGGGGAGGTTAGGTTAGGTTACGTTGGTTAGGTTAGGTTAGGTTAGGTTAGGTTAGGTTAGGCTCAAATTTAACCAGGAGACTCCAAATTTCGTTTTCTCACATAAACTTGATCGTAAATCACTCTAATCCACGATAGGTTACAGTACCTGCAATTTGGGGAGGTTAGGTTAGGTTACGTTGGTTAGGTTAGGTTAGGTTAGGTTAGGTTAGGTTAGGCTCAAATTTAACCAGGAGACTCCAAATTTCGTTTTCTCACATAAACTTGATCGTAAATCACTCTAATCCACGATAGGTTACAGTACCTGCAATTTGGGGAGGTTAGGTTAGGTTACGTTGGTTAGGTTAGGTTAGGTTAGGTTAGGTTAGGTTAGGCTCAAATTTAACCAGGAGACTCCAAATTTCGTTTTCTCACATAAACTTGATCGTAAATCACTCTAATCCACGATAGGTTACAGTACCTGCAATTTGGGGAGGTTAGGTTAGGTTACGTTGGTTAGGTTAGGTTAGGTTAGGTTAGGTTAGGTTAGGCTCAAATTTAACCAGGAGACTCCAAATTTCGTTTTCTCACATAAACTTGATCGTAAATCACTCTAATCCACGATAGGTTACAGTACCTGCAATTTGGGGAGGTTAGGTTAGGTTACGTTGGTTAGGTTAGGTTAGGTTAGGTTAGGTTAGGTTAGGCTCAAATTTAACCAGGAGACTCCAAATTTCGTTTTCTCACATAAACTTGATCGTAAATCACTCTAATCCACGATAGGTTACAGTACCTGCAATTTGGGGAGGTTAGGTTAGGTTACGTTGGTTAGGTTAGGTTAGGTTAGGTTAGGTTAGGTTAGGCTCAAATTTAACCAGGAGACTCCAAATTTCGTTTTCTCACATAAACTTGATCGTAAATCACTCTAATCCACGATAGGTTACAGTACCTGCAATTTGGGGAGGTTAGGTTAGGTTACGTTGGTTAGGTTAGGTTAGGTTAGGTTAGGTTAGGTTAGGCTCAAATTTAACCAGGAGACTCCAAATTTCGTTTTCTCACATAAACTTGATCGTAAATCACTCTAATCCACGATAGGTTACAGTACCTGCAATTTGGGGAGGTTAGGTTAGGTTACGTTGGTTAGGTTAGGTTAGGTTAGGTTAGGTTAGGTTAGGCTCAAATTTAACCAGGAGACTCCAAATTTCGTTTTCTCACATAAACTTGATCGTAAATCACTCTAATCCACGATAGGTTACAGTACCTGCAATTTGGGGAGGTTAGGTTAGGTTACGTTGGTTAGGTTAGGTTAGGTTAGGTTAGGTTAGGTTAGGCTCAAATTTAACCAGGAGACTCCAAATTTCGTTTTCTCACATAAACTTGATCGTAAATCACTCTAATCCACGATAGGTTACAGTACCTGCAATTTGGGGAGGTTAGGTTAGGTTACGTTGGTTAGGTTAGGTTAGGTTAGGTTAGGTTAGGTTAGGCTCAAATTTAACCAGGAGACTCCAAATTTCGTTTTCTCACATAAACTTGATCGTAAATCACTCTAATCCACGATAGGTTACAGTACCTGCAATTTGGGGAGGTTAGGTTAGGTTACGTTGGTTAGGTTAGGTTAGGTTAGGTTAGGTTAGGTTAGGCTCAAATTTAACCAGGAGACTCCAAATTTCGTTTTCTCACATAAACTTGGTCGTAAATCACTCGAATCCACGATAGGTTACAGTACCTGCAATTTGGGGAGGTTAGGTTAGGTTACGTTGGTTAGGTTAGGTTAGGTTAGGTTAGGTTAGGTTAGGCTCAAATTTAACCAGGAGACTCCAAATTTCGTTTTCTCACATAAACTTGATCGTAAATCACTCTAATCCACGATAGGTTACAGTACCTGCAATTTGGGGAGGTTAGGTTAGGTTACGTTGGTTAGGTTAGGTTAGGTTAGGTTAGGTTAGGTTAGGCTCAAATTTAACCAGGAGACTCCAAATTTCGTTTTCTCACATAAACTTGATCGTAAATCACTCTAATCCACGATAGGTTACAGTACCTGCAATTTGGGGAGGTTAGGTTAGGTTACGTTGGTTAGGTTAGGTTAGGTTAGGTTAGGTTAGGTTAGGCTCAAATTTAACCAGGAGACTCCAAATTTCGTTTTCTCACATAAACTTGATCGTAAATCACTCTAATCCACGATAGGTTACAGTACCTGCAATTTGGGGAGGTTAGGTTAGGTTACGTTGGTTAGGTTAGGTTAGGTTAGGTTAGGTTAGGTTAGGTTAGGCTCAAATTTAACCAGGAGACTCCAAATTTCGTTTTCTCACATAAACTTGATCGTAAATCACTCTAATCCACGATAGGTTACAGTACCTGCAATTTGGGGAGGTTAGGTTAGGTTACGTTGGTTAGGTTAGGTTAGGTTAGGTTAGGTTAGGTTAGGCTCAAATTTAACCAGGAGACTCCAAATTTCGTTTTCTCACATAAACTTGATCGTAAATCACTCTAATCCACGATAGGTTACAGTACCTGCAATTTGGGGAGGTTAGGTTAGGTTACGTTGGTTAGGTTAGGTTAGGTTAGGTTAGGTTAGGTTAGGCTCAAATTTAACCAGGAGACTCCAAATTTCGTTTTCTCACATAAACTTGATCGTAAATCACTCTAATCCACGATAGGTTACAGTACCTGCAATTTGGGGAGGTTAGGTTAGGTTACGTTGGTTAGGTTAGGTTAGGTTAGGTTAGGTTAGGTTAGGCTCAAATTTAACCAGGAGACTCCAAATTTCGTTTTCTCACATAAACTTGATCGTAAATCACTCTAATCCACGATAGGTTACAGTACCTGCAATTTGGGGAGGTTAGGTTAGGTTACGTTGGTTAGGTTAGGTTAGGTTAGGTTAGGTTAGGCTCAAATTTAACCAGGAGACTCCAAATTTCGTTTTCTCACATAAACTTGATCGTAAATCACTCTAATCCACGATAGGTTACAGTACCTGCAATTTGGGGAGGTTAGGTTAGGTTACGTTGGTTAGGTTAGGTTAGGTTAGGTTAGGTTAGGTTAGGCTCAAATTTAACCAGGAGACTCCAAATTTCGTTTTCTCACATAAACTTGATCGTAAATCACTCTAATCCACGATAGGTTACAGTACCTGCAATTTGGGGAGGTTAGGTTAGGTTACGTTGGTTAGGTTAGGTTAGGTTAGGTTAGGTTAGGTTAGGCTCAAATTTAACCAGGAGACTCCAAATTTCGTTTTCTCACATAAACTTGATCGTAAATCACTCTAATCCACGATAGGTTACAGTACCTGCAATTTGGGGAGGTTAGGTTAGGTTACGTTGGTTAGGTTAGGTTAGGTTAGGTTAGGTTAGGTTAGGCTCAAATTTAACCAGGAGACTCCAAATTTCGTTTTCTCACATAAACTTGATCGTAAATCACTCTAATCCACGATAGGTTACAGTACCTGCAATTTGGGGAGGTTAGGTTAGGTTACGTTGGTTAGGTTAGGTTAGGTTAGGTTAGGTTAGGTTAGGCTCAAATTTAACCAGGAGACTCCAAATTTCGTTTTCTCACATAAACTTGATCGTAAATCACTCTAATCCACGATAGGTTACAGTACCTGCAATTTGGGGAGGTTAGGTTAGGTTACGTTGGTTAGGTTAGGTTAGGTTAGGTTAGGTTAGGTTAGGCTCAAATTTAACCAGGAGACTCCAAATTTCGTTTTCTCACATAAACTTGATCGTAAATCACTCTAATCCACGATAGGTTACAGTACCTGCAATTTGGGGAGGTTAGGTTAGGTTACGTTGGTTAGGTTAGGTTAGGTTAGGTTAGGTTAGGTTAGGCTCAAATTTAACCAGGAGACTCCAAATTTCGTTTTCTCACATAAACTTGATCGTAAATCACTCTAATCCACGATAGGTTACAGTACCTGCAATTTGGGGAGGTTAGGTTAGGTTACGTTGGTTAGGTTAGGTTAGGTTAGGTTAGGTTAGGCTCAAATTTAACCAGGAGACTCCAAATTTCGTTTTCTCACATAAACTTGATCGTAAATCACTCTAATCCACGATAGGTTACAGTACCTGCAATTTGGGGAGGTTAGGTTAGGTTACGTTGGTTAGGTTAGGTTAGGTTAGGTTAGGTTAGGTTAGGCTCAAATTTAACCAGGAGACTCCAAATTTCGTTTTCTCACATAAACTTGATCGTAAATCACTCTAATCCACGATAGGTTACAGTACCTGCAATGTAGGAAGGTTAGGTTAGGTTACGTTGGTTAGGTTAGGTTAGGTTAGGTTAGGTTAGGTTAGGCTCAAATTTAACCAGGAGACTCCAAATTTCGTTTTCTCACATAAACTTGATCGTAAATCACTCTAATCCACGATAGGTTACAGTACCTGCAATTTGGGGAGGTTAGGTTAGGTTACGTTGGTTAGGTTAGGTTAGGTTAGGTTAGGTTAGGTTAGGCTCAAATTTAACCAGGAGACTCCAAATTTCGTTTTCTCACATAAACTTGATCGTAAATCACTCTAATCCACGATAGGTTACAGTACCTGCAATTTGGGGAGGTTAGGTTAGGTTACGTTGGTTAGGTTAGGTTAGGTTAGGTTAGGTTAGGTTAGGCTCAAATTTAACCAGGAGACTCCAAATTTCGTTTTCTCACATAAACTTGATCGTAAATCACTCTAATCCACGATAGGTTACAGTACCTGCAATTTGGGGAGGTTAGGTTAGGTTACGTTGGTTAGGTTAGGTTAGGTTAGGTTAGGTTAGGTTAGGCTCAAATTTAACCAGGAGACTCCAAATTTCGTTTTCTCACATAAACTTGATCGTAAATCACTCTAATCCACGATAGGTTACAGTACCTGCAATTTGGGGAGGTTAGGTTAGGTTACGTTGGTTAGGTTAGGTTAGGTTAGGTTAGGTTAGGTTAGGCTCAAATTTAACCAGGAGACTCCAAATTTCGTTTTCTCACATAAACTTGATCGTAAATCACTCTAATCCACGATAGGTTACAGTACCTGCAATTTGGGGAGGTTAGGTTAGGTTACGTTGGTTAGGTTAGGTTAGGTTAGGTTAGGTTAGGTTAGGCTCAAATTTAACCAGGAGACTCCAAATTTCGTTTTCTCACATAAACTTGATCGTAAATCACTCTAATCCACGATAGGTTACAGTACCTGCAATTTGGGGAGGTTAGGTTAGGTTACGTTGGTTAGGTTCGGTTCGGTTAGGTTAGGTTAGGTTAGGTTAGGTTAGGCTCAAATTTAACCAGGAGACTCCAAATTTCGTTTTCTCACATAAACTTGATCGTAAATCACTCTAATCCACGATAGGTTACAGTACCTGCAATTTGGGGAGGTTAGGTTAGGTTACGTTGGTTAGGTTAGGTTAGGTTAGGTTAGGTTAGGTTAGGCTCAAATTTAACCAGGAGACTCCAAATTTCGTTTTCTCACATAAACTTGATCGTAAATCACTCTAATCCACGATAGGTTACAGTACCTGCAATTTGGGGAGGTTAGGTTAGGTTACGTTGGTTAGGTTAGGTTAGGTTAGGTTAGGTTAGGTTAGGCTCAAATTTAACCAGGAGACTCCAAATTTCGTTTTCTCACATAAACTTGATCGTAAATCACTCTAATCCACGATAGGTTACAGTACCTGCAATTTGGGGAGGTTAGGTTAGGTTACGTTGGTTAGGTTAGGTTAGGTTAGGTTAGGTTAGGTTAGGCTCAAATTTAACCAGGAGACTCCAAATTTCGTTTTCTCACATAAACTTGATCGTAAATCACTCTAATCCACGATAGGTTACAGTACCTGCAATTTGGGGAGGTTAGGTTAGGTTACGTTGGTTAGGTTAGGTTAGGTTAGGTTAGGTTAGGTTAGGCTCAAATTTAACCAGGAGACTCCAAATTTCGTTTTCTCACATAAACTTGATCGTAAATCACTCTAATCCACGATAGGTTACAGTACCTGCAATTTGGGGAGGTTAGGTTAGGTTACGTTGGTTAGGTTAGGTTAGGTTAGGTTAGGTTAGGTTAGGCTCAAATTTAACCAGGAGACTCCAAATTTCGTTTTCTCACATAAACTTGATCGTAAATCACTCTAATCCACGATAGGTTACAGTACCTGCAATTTGGGGAGGTTAGGTTAGGTTACGTTGGTTAGGTTAGGTTAGGTTAGGTTAGGTTAGGTTAGGCTCAAATTTAACCAGGAGACTCCAAATTTCGTTTTCTCACATAAACTTGATCGTAAATCACTCTAATCCACGATAGGTTACAGTACCTGCAATTTGGGGAGGTTAGGTTAGGTTACGTTGGTTAGGTTAGGTTAGGTTAGGTTAGGTTAGGTTAGGCTCAAATTTAACCAGGAGACTCCAAATTTCGTTTTCTCACATAAACTTGATCGTAAATCACTCTAATCCACGATAGGTTACAGTACCTGCAATTTGGGGAGGTTAGGTTAGGTTACGTTGGTTAGGTTAGGTTAGGTTAGGTTAGGTTAGGTTAGGCTCAAATTTAACCAGGAGACTCCAAATTTCGTTTTCTCACATAAACTTGATCGTAAATCACTCTAATCCACGATAGGTTACAGTACCTGCAATTTGGGGAGGTTAGGTTAGGTTACGTTGGTTAGGTTAGGTTAGGTTAGGTTAGGTTAGGTTAGGCTCAAATTTAACCAGGAGACTCCAAATTTCGTTTTCTCACATAAACTTGATCGTAAATCACTCTAATCCACGATAGGTTACAGTACCTGCAATTTGGGGAGGTTAGGTTAGGTTACGTTGGTTAGGTTAGGTTAGGTTAGGTTAGGTTAGGTTAGGTTAGGCTCAAATTTAACCAGGAGACTCCAAATTTCGTTTTCTCACATAAACTTGATCGTAAATCACTCTAATCCACGATAGGTTACAGTACCTGCAATTTGGGGAGGTTAGGTTAGGTTACGTTGGTTAGGTTAGGTTAGGTTAGGTTAGGTTAGGTTAGGCTCAAATTTAACCAGGAGACTCCAAATTTCGTTTTCTCACATAAACTTGATCGTAAATCACTCTAATCCACGATAGGTTACAGTACCTGCAATTTGGGGAGGTTAGGTTAGGTTACGTTGGTTAGGTTAGGTTAGGTTAGGTTAGGTTAGGTTAGGCTCAAATTTAACCAGGAGACTCCAAATTTCGTTTTCTCACATAAACTTGATCGTAAATCACTCTAATCCACGATAGGTTACAGTACCTGCAATTTGGGGAGGTTAGGTTAGGTTACGTTGGTTAGGTTAGGTTAGGTTAGGTTAGGTTAGGTTAGGCTCAAATTTAACCAGGAGACTCCAAATTTCGTTTTCTCACATAAACTTGATCGTAAATCACTCTAATCCACGATAGGTTACAGTACCTGCAATTTGGGGAGGTTAGGTTAGGTTACGTTGGTTAGGTTAGGTTAGGTTAGGTTAGGTTAGGTTAGGCTCAAATTTAACCAGGAGACTCCAAATTTCGTTTTCTCACATAAACTTGATCGTAAATCACTCTAATCCACGATAGGTTACAGTACCTGCAATTTGGGGAGGTTAGGTTAGGTTACGTTGGTTAGGTTAGGTTAGGTTAGGTTAGGTTAGGTTAGGCTCAAATTTAACCAGGAGACTCCAAATTTCGTTTTCTCACATAAACTTGATCGTAAATCACTCTAATCCACGATAGGTTACAGTACCTGCAATTTGGGGAGGTTAGGTTAGGTTACGTTGGTTAGGTTAGGTTAGGTTAGGTTAGGTTAGGTTAGGCTCAAATTTAACCAGGAGACTCCAAATTTCGTTTTCTCACATAAACTTGATCGTAAATCACTCTAATCCACGATAGGTTACAGTACCTGCAATTTGGGGAGGTTAGGTTAGGTTACGTTGGTTAGGTTAGGTTAGGTTAGGTTAGGTTAGGTTAGGCTCAAATTTAACCAGGAGACTCCAAATTTCGTTTTCTCACATAAACTTGATCGTAAATCACTCTAATCCACGATAGGTTACAGTACCTGCAATTTGGGGAGGTTAGGTTAGGTTACGTTGGTTAGGTTAGGTTAGGTTAGGTTAGGTTAGGTTAGGCTCAAATTTAACCAGGAGACTCCAAATTTCGTTTTCTCACATAAACTTGATCGTAAATCACTCTAATCCACGATAGGTTACAGTACCTGCAATTTGGGGAGGTTAGGTTAGGTTACGTTGGTTAGGTTAGGTTAGGTTAGGTTAGGTTAGGTTAGGCTCAAATTTAACCAGGAGACTCCAAATTTCGTTTTCTCACATAAACTTGATCGTAAATCACTCTAATCCACGATAGGTTACAGTACCTGCAATTTGGGGAGGTTAGGTTAGGTTACGTTGGTTAGGTTAGGTTAGGTTAGGTTAGGTTAGGTT
This sequence comes from Penaeus vannamei, assembly GCF_042767895.1. Classification (NCBI taxonomy): domain Eukaryota; kingdom Metazoa; phylum Arthropoda; class Malacostraca; order Decapoda; family Penaeidae; genus Penaeus; species Penaeus vannamei. The sequence continues at coordinate 2,694,290 of NC_091592.1, read as the reverse complement.
AGGCTCAAATTTAACCAGGAGACTCCAAATTTCGTTTTCTCACATAAACTTGATCGTAAATCACTCTAATCCACGATAGGTTACAGTACCTGCAATTTGGGGAGGTTAGGTTAGGTTACGTTGGTTAGGTTAGGTTAGGTTAGGTTAGGTTAGGTTAGGTTAGGCTCAAATTTAACCAGGAGACTCCAAATTTCGTTTTCTCACATAAACTTGATCGTAAATCACTCTAATCCACGATAGGTTACAGTACCTGCAATTTGGGGAGGTTAGGTTAGGTTACGTTGGTTAGGTTAGGTTAGGTTAGGCTAGGTTAGGTTAGGTTAGGCTCAAATTTAACCAGGAGACTCCAAATTTCGTTTTCTCACATAAACTTGATCGTAAATCACTCTAATCCACGATAGGTTACAGTACCTGCAATTTGGGGAGGTTAGGTTAGGTTACGTTGGTTAGGTTAGGTTAGGTTAGGTTAGGTTAGGTTAGGCTCAAATTTAACCAGGAGACTCCAAATTTCGTTTTCTCACATAAACTTGATCGTAAATCACTCTAATCCACGATAGGTTACAGTACCTGCAATTTGGGGAGGTTAGGTTAGGTTACGTTGGTTAGGTTAGGTTAGGTTAGGTTAGGTTAGGTTAGGCTCAAATTTAACCAGGAGACTCCAAATTTCGTTTTCTCACATAAACTTGATCGTAAATCACTCTAATCCACGATAGGTTACAGTACCTGCAATTTGGGGAGGTTAGGTTAGGTTACGTTGGTTAGGTTAGGTTAGGTTAGGTTAGGTTAGGTTAGGCTCAAATTTAACCAGGAGACTCCAAATTTCGTTTTCTCACATAAACTTGATCGTAAATCACTCTAATCCACGATAGGTTACAGTACCTGCAATTTGGGGAGGTTAGGTTAGGTTACGTTGGTTAGGTTAGGTTAGGTTAGGTTAGGTTAGGTTAGGCTCAAATTTAACCAGGAGACTCCAAATTTCGTTTTCTCACATAAACTTGATCGTAAATCACTCTAATCCACGATAGGTTACAGTACCTGCAATTTGGGGAGGTTAGGTTAGGTTACGTTGGTTAGGTTAGGTTAGGTTAGGTTAGGTTAGGTTAGGCTCAAATTTAACCAGGAGACTCCAAATTTCGTTTTCTCACATAAACTTGATCGTAAATCACTCTAATCCACGATAGGTTACAGTACCTGCAATTTGGGGAGGTTAGGTTAGGTTACGTTGGTTAGGTTAGGTTAGGTTAGGTTAGGTTAGGTGAGGTTAGTCTCAAATTTAACCAGGAGACTCCAAATTTCGTTTTCTCACATAAACTTGATCGTAAATCACTCTAATCCACGATAGGTTACAGTACCTGCAATTTGGGGAGGTTAGGTTAGGTTACGTTGGTTAGGTTAGGTTAGGTTAGGTTAGGTTAGGTTAGGCTCAAATTTAACCAGGAGACTCCAAATTTCGTTTTCTCACATAAACTTGATCGTAAATCACTCTAATCCACGATAGGTTACAGTACCTGCAATTTGGGGAGGTTAGGTTAGGTTACGTTGGTTAGGTTAGGTTAGGTTAGGTTAGGTTAGGTTAGGCTCAAATTTAACCAGGAGACTCCAAATTTCGTTTTCTCACATAAACTTGATCGTAAATCACTCTAATCCACGATATGTTACAGTACCTGCAATTTGGGGAGGTTAGGTTAGGTTACGTTGGTTAGGTTAGGTTAGGTTAGGTTAGGTTAGGTTAGGCTCAAATTTAACCAGGAGACTCCAAATTTCGTTTTCTCACATAAACTTGATCGTAAATCACTCTAATCCACGATAGGTTACAGTACCTGCAATTTGGGGAGGTTAGGTTAGGTTACGTTGGTTAGTTTAGGTTAGGTTAGGTTAGGTTAGGCTCAAATTTAACCAGGAGACTCCAAATTTCGTTTTCTCACATAAACTTGATCGTAAATCACTCTAATCCACGATAGGTTACAGTACCTGCAATTTGGGGAGGTTAGGTTAGGTTACGTTGGTTAGGTTAGGTTAGGTTAGGTTAGGTTAGGTTAGGCTCAAATTTAACCAGGAGACTCCAAATTTCGTTTTCTCACATAAACTTGATCGTAAATCACTCTAATCCACGATAGGTTACAGTACCTGCAATTTGGGGAGGTTAGGTTAGGTTACGTTGGTTAGGTTAGGTTAGGTTAGGTTAGGTTAGGTTAGGCTCAAATTTAACCAGGAGACTCCAAATTTCGTTTTCTCACATAAACTTGATCGTAAATCACTCTAATCCACGATAGGTTACAGTACCTGCAATTTGGGGAGGTTAGGTTAGGTTACGTTGGTTAGGTTAGGTTAGGTTAGGTTAGGTTAGGTTAGGTTAGGCTCAAATTTAACCAGGAGACTCCAAATTTCGTTTTCTCACATAAACTTGATCGTAAATCACTCTAATCCACGATAGGTTACAGTACCTGCAATTTGGGGAGGTTAGGTTAGGTTACGTTGGTTAGGTTAGGTTAGGTTAGGTTAGGCTAGGTTAGGCTCAAATTTAACCAGGAGACTCCAAATTTCGTTTTCTCACATAAACTTGATCGTAAATCACTCTAATCCACGATAGGTTACAGTGCCTGCAATTTGGGGAGGTTAGGTTAGGTTACGTTGGTTAGGTTAGGTTAGGTTAGGTTAGGTTAGGTTAGGCTCAAATTTAACCAGGAGACTCCAAATTTCGTTTTCTCACATAAACTTGATCGTAAATCACTCTAATCCACGATAGGTTACAGTACCTGCAATTTGGGGAGGTTAGGTTAGGTTACGTTGGTTAGGTTAGGTTAGGTTAGGTTAGGTTAGATTAGGCTCAAATTTAACCAGGAGACTCCAAATTTCGTTTTCTCACATAAACTTGATCGTAAATCACTCTAATCCACGATAGGTTACAGTACCTGCAATTTGGGGAGGTTAGGTTAGGTTACGTTGGTTAGGTTCGGTTCGGTTAGGTTAGGTTAGGTTAGGTTAGGTTAGGCTCAAATTTAACCAGGAGACTCCAAATTTCGTTTTCTCACATAAACTTGATCGTAAATCACTCTAATCCACGATAGGTTACAGTACCTGCAATTTGGGGAGGTTAGGTTAGGTTACGTTGGTTAGGTTAGGTTAGGTTAGGTTAGGCTCAAATTTAACCAGGAGACTCCAAATTTCGTTTTCTCACATAAACTTGATCGTAAATCACTCTAATCCACGATAGGTTACAGTACCTGCAATTTGGGGAGGTTAGGTTAGGTTACGTTGGTTAGGTTAGGTTAGGTTAGGTTAGGTTAGGTTAGGCTCAAATTTAACCAGGAGACTCCAAATTTCGTTTTCTCACATAAACTTGATCGTAAATCACTCTAATCCACGATAGGTTACAGTACCTGCAATTTGGGGAGGTTAGGTTAGGTTACGTTGGTTAGGTTAGGTTAGGTTAGGTTAGGTTAGGCTCAAATTTAACCAGGAGACTCCAAATTTCGTTTTCTCACATAAACTTGATCGTAAATCACTCTAATCCACGATAGGTTACAGTACCTGCAATTTGGGGAGGTTAGGTTAGGTTACGTTGGTTAGGTTAGGTTAGGTTAGGTTAGGTTAGGTTAGGCTCAAATTTAACCAGGAGACTCCAAATTTCGTTTTCTCACATAAACTTGATCGTAAATCACTCTAATCCACGATAGGTTACAGTACCTGCAATTTGGGGAGGTTAGGTTAGGTTACGTTGGTTAGGTTAGGTTAGGTTAGGTTAGGTTAG
>NC_091592.1:2664280-2682539 GCF_042767895.1 Penaeus vannamei | reverse complement strand
TCTCCTGGTTAAATTTGACCCCCAAAAAACCCAATAACCTAACCTAACCTAACCTAACCTAACCAACGTAACCTAACCTAACCTCCCCAAATTGCAGGTACTGTAACCTATCGTGGATTAGAGTGATTTACGATCAAGTTTATGTGAGAAAACGAAATTTGGAGTCTCCTGGTTAAATTTGAGCCTAACCTAACCTAACCTAACCTAACCTAACCGAACCGAACCTAACCAACGTAACCTAACCTAACCTCCCCAAATTGCAGGTACTGTAACCTATCGTGGATTAGAGTGATTTACGATCAAGTTTATGTGAGAAAACGAAATTTGGAGTCTCCTGGTTAAATTTGAGCCTAACCTAACCTAACCTAACCTAACCTAACCTAACCAACGTAACCTAACCTAACCTCCCCAAATTGCAGGTACTGTAACCTATCGTGGATTAGAGTGATTTACGATCAAGTTTATGTGAGAAAACGAAATTTGGAGTCTCCTGGTTAAATTTGAGCCTAACCTAACCTAACCTAACCTAACCTAACCTAACCAACGTAACCTAACCTAACCTCCCCAAATTGCAGGTACTGTAACCTATCGTGGATTAGAGTGATTTACGATCAAGTTTATGTGAGAAAACGAAATTTGGAGTCTCCTGGTTAAATTTGAGCCTAACCTAACCTAACCTAACCTAACCTAACCGAACCGAACCTAACCAACGTAACCTAACCTAACCTCCCCAAATTGCAGGTACTGTAACCTATCGTGGATTAGAGTGATTTACGATCAAGTTTATGTGAGAAAACGAAATTTGGAGTCTCCTGGTTAAATTTGAGCCTAACCTAACCTAACCTAACCTAACCTAACCAACGTAACCTAACCTAACCTCCCCAAATTGCAGGTACTGTAACCTATCGTGGATTAGAGTGATTTACGATCAAGTTTATGTGAGAAAACGAAATTTGGAGTCTCCTGGTTAAATTTGAGCCTAACCTAACCTAACCTAACCTAACCTAACCTAACCAACGTAACCTAACCTAACCTCCCCAAATTGCAGGTACTGTAACCTATCGTGGATTAGAGTGATTTACGATCAAGTTTATGTGAGAAAACGAAATTTGGAGTCTCCTGGTTAAATTTGAGCCTAACCTAACCTAACCTAACCTAACCTAACCTAACCAACGTAACCTAACCTAACCTCCCCAAATTGCAGGTACTGTAACCTATCGTGGATTAGAGTGATTTACGATCAAGTTTATGTGAGAAAACGAAATTTGGAGTCTCCTGGTTAAATTTGAGCCTAACCTAACCTAACCTAACCTAACCTAACCTAACCAACGTAACCTAACCTAACCTCCCCAAATTGCAGGTACTGTAACCTATCGTGGATTAGAGTGATTTACGATCAAGTTTATGTGAGAAAACGAAATTTGGAGTCTCCTGGTTAAATTTGAGCCTAACCTAACCTAACCTAACCTAACCAACGTAACCTAACCTAACCTCCCCAAATTGCAGGTACTGTAACCTATCGTGGATTAGAGTGATTTACGATCAAGTTTATGTGAGAAAACGAAATTTGGAGTCTCCTGGTTAAATTTGAGCCTAACCTAACCTAACCTAACCTAACCTAACCTAACCAACGTAACCTAACCTAACCTCCCCAAATTGCAGGTACTGTAACCTATCGTGGATTAGAGTGATTTACGATCAAGTTTATGTGAGAAAACGAAATTTGGAGTCTCCTGGTTAAATTTGAGCCTAACCTAACCTAACCTAACCTAACCTAACCTAACCTAACCAACGTAACCTAACCTAACCTCCCCAAATTGCAGGTACTGTAACCTATCGTGGATTAGAGTGATTTACGATCAAGTTTATGTGAGAAAACGAAATTTGGAGTCTCCTGGTTAAATTTGAGCCTAACCTAACCTAACCTAACCTAACCTAACCTAACCAACGTAACCTAACCTAACCTCCCCAAATTGCAGGTACTGTAACCTATCGTGGATTAGAGTGATTTACGATCAAGTTTATGTGAGAAAACGAAATTTGGAGTCTCCTGGTTAAATTTGAGCCTAACCTAACCTAACCTAACCTAACCTAACCTAACCAACGTAACCTAACCTAACCTCCCCAAATTGCAGGTACTGTAACCTATCGTGGATTAGAGTGATTTACGATCAAGTTTATGTGAGAAAACGAAATTTGGAGTCTCCTGGTTAAATTTGAGCCTAACCTAACCTAACCTAACCTAACCTAACCTAACCAACGTAACCTAACCTAACCTCCCCAAATTGCAGGTACTGTAACCTATCGTGGATTAGAGTGATTTACGATCAAGTTTATGTGAGAAAACGAAATTTGGAGTCTCCTGGTTAAATTTGAGCCTAACCTAACCTAACCTAACCTAACCTAACCTAACCTAACCAACGTAACCTAACCTAACCTCCCCAAATTGCAGGTACTGTAACCTATCGTGGATTAGAGTGATTTACGATCAAGTTTATGTGAGAAAACGAAATTTGGAGTCTCCTGGTTAAATTTGAGCCTAACCTAACCTAACCTAACCAACGTAACCTAACCTAACCTCCCCAAATTGCAGGTACTGTAACCTATCGTGGATTAGAGTGATTTACGATCAAGTTTATGTGAGAAAACGAAATTTGGAGTCTCCTGGTTAAATTTGAGCCTAACCTAACCTAACCTAACCTAACCAACGTAACCTAACCTAACCTCCCCAAATTGCAGGTACTGTAACCTATCGTGGATTAGAGTGATTTACGATCAAGTTTATGTGAGAAAACGAAATTTGGAGTCTCCTGGTTAAATTTGAGCCTAACCTAACCTAACCTAACCTAACCTAACCTAACCTAACCAACGTAACCTAACCTAACCTCCCCAAATTGCAGGTACTGTAACCTATCGTTGATTAGAGTGATTTACGATCAAGTTTATGTGAGAAAACGAAATTTGGAGTCTCCTGGTTAAATTTGAGCCTAACCTAACCTAACCTAACCTAACCTAACCTAACCTAACCTAACCAACGTAACCTAACCTAACCTCCCCAAATTGCAGGTACTGTAACCTATCGTGGATTAGAGTGATTTACGATCAAGTTTATGTGAGAAAACGAAATTTGGAGTCTCCTGGTTAAATTTGAGCCTAACCTAACCTAACCTAACCTAACCTAACCTAACCTAACCAACGTAACCTAACCTAACCTCCCCAAATTGCAGGTACTGTAACCTATCGTGGATTAGAGTGATTTACGATCAAGTTTATGTGAGAAAACGAAATTTGGAGTCTCCTGGTTAAATTTGAGCCTAACCTAACCTAACCTAACCTAACCTAACCTAACCAACGTAACCTAACCTAACCTCCCCAAATTGCAGGTACTGTAACCTTTCGTGGATTAGAGTGATTTACGATCAAGTTTATGTGAGAAAACGAAATTTGGAGTCTCCTGGTTAAATTTGAGCCTAACCTAACCTAACCTAACCTAACCTAACCTAACCAACGTAACCTAACCTAACCTCCCCAAATTGCAGGTACTGTAACCTATCGTGGATTAGAGTGATTTACGATCAAGTTTATGTGAGAAAACGAAATTTGGAGTCTCCTGGTTAAATTTGAGCCTAACCTAACCTAACCTAACCTAACCTAACCTAACCAACGTAACCTAACCTAACCTCCCCAAATTGCAGGTACTGTAACCTATCGTGGATTAGAGTGATTTACGATCAAGTTTATGTGAGAAAACGAAATTTGGAGTCTCCTGGTTAAATTTGAGCCTAACCTAACCTAACCTAACCTAACCTAACCTAACCAACGTAACCTAACCTAACCTCCCCAAATTGCAGGTACTGTAACCTATCGTGGATTAGAGTGATTTACGATCAAGTTTATGTGAGAAAACGAAATTTGGAGTCTCCTGGTTAAATTTGAGCCTAACCTAACCTAACCTAACCAAACCTAACCTAACCTAACCAACGTAACCTAACCTAACCTCCCCAAATTGCAGGTACTGTAACCTATCGTGGATTAGAGTGATTTACGATCAAGTTTATGTGAGAAAACGAAATTTGGAGTCTCCTGGTTAAATTTGAGCCTAACCTAACCTAACCTAACCTAACCTAACCTAACCAACGTAACCTAACCTAACCTCCCCAAATTGCAGGTACTGTAACCTATCGTGGATTAGAGTGATTTACGATCAAGTTTATGTGAGAAAACGAAATTTGGAGTCTCCTGGTTAAATTTGAGCCTAACCTAACCTAACCTAACCTAACCTAACCTAACCTAACCAACGTAACCTAACCTAACCTCCCCAAATTGCAGGTACTGTAACCTATCGTGGATTAGAGTGATTTACGATCAAGTTTATGTGAGAAAACGAAATTTGGAGTCTCCTGGTTAAATTTGAGCCTAACCTAACCTAACCTAACCTAACCTAACCTAACCAACGTAACCTAACCTAACCTCCCCAAATTGCAGGTATTGTAACCTATCGTGGATTAGAGTGATTTACGATCAAGTTTATGTGAGAAAACGAAATTTGGAGTCTCCTGGTTAAATTTGAGCCTAACCTAACCTAACCTAACCTAACCTAACCTCGTAACCTAACCTAACCTCCCCAAATTGCAGGTACTGTAACCTATCGTGGATTAGAGTGATTTACGATCAAGTTTATGTGAGAAAACGAAATTTGGAGTCTCCTGGTTAAATTTGAGCCTAACCTAACCTAACCTAACCTAACCTAACCTAACCTAACCTAACCAACGTAACCTAACCTAACCTCCCCAAATTGCAGGTACTGTAACCTATCGTGGATTAGAGTGATTTACGATCAAGTTTATGTGAGAAAACGAAATTTGGAGTCTCCTGGTTAAATTTGAGCCTAACCTAACCTAACCTAACCTAACCTAACCTAACCTAACCAACGTAACCTAACCTAACCTCCCCAAATTGCAGGTACTGTAACCTATCGTGGATTAGAGTGATTTACGATCAAGTTTATGTGAGAAAACGAAATTTGGAGTCTCCTGGTTAAATTTGAGCCTAACCTAACCTAACCTAACCTAACCTAACCTTACCTAACCTAACCTAACCAACGTAACCTAACCTAACCTCCCCAAATTGCAGGTACTGTAACCTATCGTGGATTAGAGTGATTTACGATCAAGTTTATGTGAGAAAACGAAATTTGGAGTCTCCTGGTTAAATTTGAGCCTAACCTAACCTAACCTAACCTAACCTAACCAACGTAACCTAACCTAACCTCCCCAAATTGCAGGTACTGTAACCTATCGTGGATTAGAGTGATTTACGATCAAGTTTATGTGAGAAAACGAAATTTGGAGTCTCCTGGTTAAATTTGAGCCTAACCTAACCTAACCTAACCTAACCTAACCTAACCAACGTAACCTAACCTAACCTCCCCAAATTGCAGGTACTGTAACCTATCGTGGATTAGAGTGATTTACGATCAAGTTTATGTGAGAAAACGAAATTTGGAGTCTCCTGGTTAAATTTGAGCCTAACCTAACCTAACCTAACCTAACCTAACCAACGTAACCTAACCTAACCTCCCCAAATTGCAGGTACTGTAACCTATCGTGGATTAGAGTGATTTACGATCAAGTTTATGTGAGAAAACGAAATTTGGAGTCTCCTGGTTAAATTTGAGCCTAACCTAACCTAACCTAACCTAACCTAACCTAACCAACGTAACCTAACCTAACCTCCCCAAATTGCAGGTACTGTAACCTATCGTGGATTAGAGTGATTTACGATCAAGTTTATGTGAGAAAACGAAATTTGGAGTCTCCTGGTTAAATTTGAGCCTAACCTAACCTAACCTAACCTAACCTAACCTAACCAACGTAACCTAACCTAACCTCCCCAAATTGCAGGTACTGTAACCTATCGTGGATTAGAGTGATTTACGATCAAGTTTATGTGAGAAAACGAAATTTGGAGTCTCCTGGTTAAATTTGAGCCTAACCTAACCTAACCTAACCTAACCTAACCTAACCAACGTAACCTAACCTAACCTCCCCAAATTGCAGGTACTGTAACCTATCGTGGATTAGAGTGATTTACGATCAAGTTTATGTGAGAAAACGAAATTTGGAGTCTCCTGGTTAAATTTGAGCCTAACCTAACCTAACCTAACCTAACCTAACCTAACCAACGTAACCTAACCTAACCTCCCCAAATTGCAGGTACTGTAACCTATCGTGGATTAGAGTGATTTACGATCAAGTTTATGTGAGAAAACGAAATTTGGAGTCTCCTGGTTAAATTTGAGCCTAACCTAACCTAACCTAACCTAACCTAACCAACGTAACCTAACCTAACCTCCCCAAATTGCAGGTACTGTAACCTATCGTGGATTAGAGTGATTTACGATCAAGTTTATGTGAGAAAACGAAATTTGGAGTCTCCTGGTTAAATTTGAGCCTAACCTAACCTAACCTAACCTAACCTAACCTAACCAACGTAACCTAACCTAACCTCCCCAAATTGCAGGTACTGTAACCTATCGTGGATTAGAGTGATTTACGATCAAGTTTATGTGAGAAAACGAAATTTGGAGTCTCCTGGTTAAATTTGAGCCTAACCTAACCTAACCTAACCTAACCTAACCTAACCAACGTAACCTAACCTAACCTCCCCAAATTGCAGGTACTGTAACCTATCGTGGATTAGAGTGATTTACGATCAAGTTTATGTGAGAAAACGAAATTTGGAGTCTCCTGGTTAAATTTGAGCCTAACCTAACCTAACCTAACCTAACCTAACCTAACCAACGTAACCTAACCTAACCTCCCCAAATTGCAGGTACTGTAACCTATCGTGGATTAGAGTGATTTACGATCAAGTTTATGTGAGAAAACGAAATTTGGAGTCTCCTGGTTAAATTTGAGCCTAACCTAACCTAACCTAACCTAACCTAACCTAACCAACGTAACCTAACCTAACCTCCCCAAATTGCAGGTACTGTAACCTATCGTGGATTAGAGTGATTTACGATCAAGTTTATGTGAGAAAACGAAATTTGGAGTCTCCTGGTTAAATTTGAGCCTAACCTAACCTAACCTAACCTAACCTAACCAACGTAACCTAACCTAACCTCCCCAAATTGCAGGTACTGTAACCTATCGTGGATTAGAGTGATTTACGATCAAGTTTATGTGAGAAAACGAAATTTGGAGTCTCCTGGTTAAATTTGAGCCTAACCTAACCTAACCTAACCTAACCTAACCTAACCAACGTAACCTAACCTAACCTCCCCAAATTGCAGGTACTGTAACCTATCGTGGATTAGAGTGATTTACGATCAAGTTTATGTGAGAAAACGAAATTTGGAGTCTCCTGGTTAAATTTGAGCCTAACCTAACCTAACCTAACCTAACCTAACCTAACCTAACCTAACCTAACCAACGTAACCTAACCTAACCTCCCCAAATTGCAGGTACTGTAACCTATCGTGGATTAGAGTGATTTACGATCAAGTTTATGTGAGAAAACGAAATTTGGAGTCTCCTGGTTAAATTTGAGCCTAACCTAACCTAACCTAACCTAACCTAACCTAACCTAACCTAACCAACGTAACCTAACCTAACCTCCCCAAATTGCAGGTACTGTAACCTATCGTGGATTAGAGTGATTTACGATCAAGTTTATGTGAGAAAACGAAATTTGGAGTCTCCTGGTTAAATTTGAGCCTAACCTAACCTAACCTAACCTAACCTAACCTAACCAACGTAACCTAACCTAACCTCCCCAAATTGCAGGTACTGTAACCTATCGTGGATTAGAGTGATTTACGATCAAGTTTATGTGAGAAAACGAAATTTGGAGTCTCCTGGTTAAATTTGAGCCTAACCTAACCTAACCTAACCTAACCTAACCTAACCTAACCAACGTAACCTAACCTAACCTCCCCAAATTGCAGGTACTGTAACCTATCGTGGATTAGAGTGATTTACGATCAAGTTTATGTGAGAAAACGAAATTTGGAGTCTCCTGGTTAAATTTGAGCCTAACCTAACCTAACCTAACCTAACCTAACCTAACCTAACCTAACCAACGTAACCTAACCTAACCTCCCCAAATTGCAGGTACTGTAACCTATCGTGGATTAGAGTGATTTACGATCAAGTTTATGTGAGAAAACGAAATTTGGAGTCTCCTGGTTAAATTTGAGCCTAACCTAACCTAACCTAACCTAACCTAACCTAACCAACGTAACCTAACCTAACCTCCCCAAATTGCAGGTACTGTAACCTATCGTGGATTAGAGTGATTTACGATCAAGTTTATGTGAGAAAACGAAATTTGGAGTCTCCTGGTTAAATTTGAGCCTAACCTAACCTAACCTAACCTAACCTAACCTAACCAACGTAACCTAACCTAACCTCCCCAAATTGCAGGTACTGTAACCTATCGTGGATTAGAGTGATTTACGATCAAGTTTATGTGAGAAAACGAAATTTGGAGTCTCCTGGTTAAATTTGAGCCTAACCTAACCTAACCTAACCTAACCTAACCTAACCTAACCAACGTAACCTAACCTAACCTCCCCAAATTGCAGGTACTGTAACCTATCGTGGATTAGAGTGATTTACGATCAAGTTTATGTGAGAAAACGAAATTTGGAGTCTCCTGGTTAAATTTGAGCCTAACCTAACCTAACCTAACCTAACCTAACCTAACCAACGTAACCTAACCTAACCTCCCCAAATTGCAGGTACTGTAACCTATCGTGGATTAGAGTGATTTACGATCAAGTTTATGTGAGAAAACGAAATTTGGAGTCTCCTGGTTAAATTTGAGCCTAACCTAACCTAACCTAACCTAACCTAACCTAACCAACGTAACCTAACCTAACCTCCCCAAATTGCAGGTACTGTAACCTATCGTGGATTAGAGTGATTTACGATCAAGTTTATGTGAGAAAACGAAATTTGGAGTCTCCTGGTTAAATTTGAGCCTAACCTAACCTAACCTAACCTAACCTAACCTAACCTAACCAACGTAACCTAACCTAACCTCCCCAAATTGCAGGTACTGTAACCTATCGTGGATTAGAGTGATTTACGATCAAGTTTATGTGAGAAAACGAAATTTGGAGTCTCCTGGTTAAATTTGAGCCTAACCTAACCTAACCTAACCTAACCTAACCTAACCAACGTAACCTAACCTAACCTCCCCAAATTGCAGGTACTGTAACCTATCGTGGATTAGAGTGATTTACGATCAAGTTTATGTGAGAAAACGAAATTTGGAGTCTCCTGGTTAAATTTGAGCCTAACCTAACCTAACCTAACCTAACCTAACCTAACCAACGTAACCTAACCTAACCTCCCCAAATTGCAGGTACTGTAACCTATCGTGGATTAGAGTGATTTACGATCAAGTTTATGTGAGAAAACGAAATTTGGAGTCTCCTGGTTAAATTTGAGCCTAACCTAACCTAACCTAACCTAACCTAACCTAACCTAACCTCCCCAAATTGCAGGTACTGTAACCTATCGTGGATTAGAGTGATTTACGATCAAGTTTATGTGAGAAAACGAAATTTGGAGTCTCCTGGTTAAATTTGAGCCTAACCTAACCTAACCTAACCTAACCTAACCTAACCAACGTAACCTAACCTAACCTCCCCAAATTGCAGGTACTGTAACCTATCGTGGATTAGAGTGATTTACGATCAAGTTTATGTGAGAAAACGAAATTTGGAGTCTCCTGGTTAAATTTGAGCCTAACCTAACCTAACCTAACCTAACCAACGTAACCTAACCTAACCTCCCCAAATTGCAGGTACTGTAACCTATCGTGGATTAGAGTGATTTACGATCAAGTTTATGTGAGAAAACGAAATTTGGAGTCTCCTGGTTAAATTTGAGCCTAACCTAACCTAACCTAACCTAACCTAACCTAACCAACGTAACCTAACCTAACCTCCCCAAATTGCAGGTACTGTAACCTATCGTGGATTAGAGTGATTTACGATCAAGTTTATGTGAGAAAACGAAATTTGGAGTCTCCTGGTTAAATTTGAGCCTAACCTAACCTAACCTAACCTAACCTAACCTAACCAACGTAACCTAACCTAACCTCCCCAAATTGCAGGTACTGTAACCTATCGTGGATTAGAGTGATTTACGATCAAGTTTATGTGAGAAAACGAAATTTGGAGTCTCCTGGTTAAATTTGAGCCTAACCTAACCTAACCTAACCTAACCTAACCTAACCAACGTAACCTAACCTAACCTCCCCAAATTGCAGGTACTGTAACCTATCGTGGATTAGAGTGATTTACGATCAAGTTTATGTGAGAAAACGAAATTTGGAGTCTCCTGGTTAAATTTGAGCCTAACCTAACCTAACCTAACCAACGTAACCTAACCTAACCTCCCCAAATTGCAGGTACTGTAACCTATCGTGGATTAGAGTGATTTACGATCAAGTTTATGTGAGAAAACGAAATTTGGAGTCTCCTGGTTAAATTTGAGCCTAACCTAACCTAACCTAACCTAACCTAACCTAACCTAACCAACGTAACCTAACCTAACCTCCCCAAATTGCAGGTACTGTAACCTATCGTGGATTAGAGTGATTTACGATCAAGTTTATGTGAGAAAACGAAATTTGGAGTCTCCTGGTTAAATTTGAGCCTAACCTAACCTAACCTAACCTAACCTAACCTAACCAACGTAACCTAACCTAACCTCCCCAAATTGCAGGTACTGTAACCTATCGTGGATTAGAGTGATTTACGATCAAGTTTATGTGAGAAAACGAAATTTGGAGTCTCCTGGTTAAATTTGAGCCTAACCTAACCTAACCTAACCTAACCTAACGTAACCTAACCTAACCTCCCCAAATTGCAGGTACTGTAACCTATCGTGGATTAGAGTGATTTACGATCAAGTTTATGTGAGAAAACGAAATTTGGAGTCTCCTGGTTAAATTTGAGCCTAACCTAACCTAACCTAACCTAACCTAACCTAACCAACGTAACCTAACCTAACCTCCCCAAATTGCAGGTACTGTAACCTATCGTGGATTAGAGTGATTTACGATCAAGTTTATGTGAGAAAACGAAATTTGGAGTCTCCTGGTTAAATTTGAGCCTAACCTAACCTAACCTAACCTAACCTAACCTAACCTAACCTAACCTAACCTAACCAACGTAACCTAACCTAACCTCCCCAAATTGCAGGTACTGTAACCTATCGTGGATTAGAGTGATTTACGATCAAGTTTATGTGAGAAAACGAAATTTGGAGTCTCCTGGTTAAATTTGAGCCTAACCTAACCTAACCTAACCTAACCTAACCTAACCAACGTAACCTAACCTAACCTCCCCAAATTGCAGGTACTGTAACCTATCGTGGATTAGAGTGATTTACGATCAAGTTTATGTGAGAAAACGAAATTTGGAGTCTCCTGGTTAAATTTGAGCCTAACCTAACCTAACCTAACCTAACCTAACCTAACCAACGTAACCTAACCTAACCTCCCCAAATTGCAGGTACTGTAACCTATCGTGGATTAGAGTGATTTACGATCAAGTTTATGTGAGAAAACGAAATTTGGAGTCTCCTGGTTAAATTTGAGCCTAACCTAACCTAACCTAACCTAACCTAACCTAACATAACCAACGTAACCTAACCTAACCTCCCCAAATTGCAGGTACTGTAACCTATCGTGGATTAGAGTGATTTACGATCAAGTTTATGTGAGAAAACGAAATTTGGAGTCTCCTGGTTAAATTTGAGCCTAACCTAACCTAACCTAACCTAACCTAACCTAACCAACGTAACCTAACCTAACCTCCCCAAATTGCAGGTACTGTAACCTATCGTGGATTAGAGTGATTTACGATCAAGTTTATGTGAGAAAACGAAATTTGGAGTCTCCTGGTTAAATTTGAGCCTAACCTAACCTAACCTAACCTAACCTAACCTAACCTAACCAACGTAACCTAACCTAACCTCCCCAAATTGCAGGTACTGTAACCTATCGTGGATTAGAGTGATTTACGATCAAGTTTATGTGAGAAAACGAAATTTGGAGTCTCCTGGTTAAATTTGAGCCTAACCTAACCTAACCTAACCTAACCTAACCTAACCAACGTAACCTAACCTAACCTCCCCAAATTGCAGGTACTGTAACCTATCGTGGATTAGAGTGATTTACGATCAAGTTTATGTGAGAAAACGAAATTTGGAGTCTCCTGGTTAAATTTGAGCCTAACCTAACCTAACCTAACCTAACCAACGTAACCTAACCTAACCTCCCCAAATTGCAGGTACTGTAACCTATCGTGGATTAGAGTGATTTACGATCAAGTTTATGTGAGAAAACGAAATTTGGAGTCTCCTGGTTAAATTTGAGCCTAACCTAACCTAACCTAACCTAACCTAACCTAACCAACGTAACCTAACCTAACCTCCCCAAATTGCAGGTACTGTAACCTATCGTGGATTAGAGTGATTTACGATCAAGTTTATGTGAGAAAACGAAATTTGGAGTCTCCTGGTTAAATTTGAGCCTAACCTAACCTAACCTAACCTAACCTAACCTAACCAACGTAACCTAACCTAACCTCCCCAAATTGCAGGTACTGTAACCTATCGTGGATTAGAGTGATTTACGATCAAGTTTATGTGAGAAAACGAAATTTGGAGTCTCCTGGTTAAATTTGAGCCTAACCTAACCTAACCTAACCTAACCTAACCTAACCAACGTAACCTAACCTAACCTCCCCAAATTGCAGGTACTGTAACCTATCGTGGATTAGAGTGATTTACGATCAAGTTTATGTGAGAAAACGAAATTTGGAGTCTCCTGGTTAAATTTGAGCCTAACCTAACCTAACCTAACCTAACCTAACCTAACCAACGTAACCTAACCTAACCTCCCCAAATTGCAGGTACTGTAACCTATCGTGGATTAGAGTGATTTACGATCAAGTTTATGTGAGAAAACGAAATTTGGAGTCTCCTGGTTAAATTTGAGCCTAACCTAACCTAACCTAACCTAACCAACGTAACCTAACCTAACCTCCCCAAATTGCAGGTACTGTAACCTATCGTGGATTAGAGTGATTTACGATCAAGTTTATGTGAGAAAACGAAATTTGGAGTCTCCTGGTTAAATTTGAGCCTAACCTAACCTAACCTAACCTAACCTAACCTAACCAACGTAACCTAACCTAACCTCCCCAAATTGCAGGTACTGTAACCTATCGTGGATTAGAGTGATTTACGATCAAGTTTATGTGAGAAAACGAAATTTGGAGTCTCCTGGTTAAATTTGAGCCTAACCTAACCTAACCTAACCTAACCTAACCTAACCAACGTAACCTAACCTAACCTCCCCAAATTGCAGGTACTGTAACCTATCGTGGATTAGAGTGATTTACGATCAAGTTTATGTGAGAAAACGAAATTTGGAGTCTCCTGGTTAAATTTGAGCCTAACCTAACCTAACCTAACCTAACCTAACCTAACCAACGTAACCTAACCTAACCTCCCCAAATTGCAGGTACTGTAACCTATCGTGGATTAGAGTGATTTACGATCAAGTTTATGTGAGAAAACGAAATTTGGAGTCTCCTGGTTAAATTTGAGCCTAACCTAACCTAACCTAACCTAACCTAACCTAACCAACGTAACCTAACCTAACCTCCCCAAATTGCAGGTACTGTAACCTATCGTGGATTAGAGTGATTTACGATCAAGTTTATGTGAGAAAACGAAATTTGGAGTCTCCTGGTTAAATTTGAGCCTAACCTAACCTAACCTAACCTAACCTAACCAACGTAACCTAACCTAACCTCCCCAAATTGCAGGTACTGTAACCTATCGTGGATTAGAGTGATTTACGATCAAGTTTATGTGAGAAAACGAAATTTGGAGTCTCCTGGTTAAATTTGAGCCTAACCTAACCTAACCTAACCTAACCTAACCAACCTAACCTAACCTAACCAACGTAACCTAACCTAACCTCCCCAAATTGCAGGTACTGTAACCTATCGTGGATTAGAGTGATTTACGATCAAGTTTATGTGAGAAAACGAAATTTGGAGTCTCCTGGTTAAATTTGAGCCTAACCTAACCTAACCTAACCTAACCTAACCTAACCAACGTAACCTAACCTAACCTCCCCAAATTGCAGGTACTGTAACCTATCGTGGATTAGAGTGATTTACGATCAAGTTTATGTGAGAAAACGAAATTTGGAGTCTCCTGGTTAAATTTGAGCCTAACCTAACCTAACCTAACCTAACCTAACCTAACCTAACCTAACCAACGTAACCTAACCTAACCTCCCCAAATTGCAGGTACTGTAACCTATCGTGGATTAGAGTGATTTACGATCAAGTTTATGTGAGAAAACGAAATTTGGAGTCTCCTGGTTAAATTTGAGCCTAACCTAACCTAACCTAACCTAACCTAACCTAACCAACGTAACCTAACCTAACCTCCCCAAATTGCAGGTACTGTAACCTATCGTGGATTAGAGTGATTTACGATCAAGTTTATGTGAGAAAACGAAATTTGGAGTCTCCTGGTTAAATTTGAGCCTAACCTAACCTAACCTAACCTAACCTAACCTAACCAACGTAACCTAACCTAACCTCCCCAAATTGCAGGTACTGTAACCTATCGTGGATTAGAGTGATTTACGATCAAGTTTATGTGAGAAAACGAAATTTGGAGTCTCCTGGTTAAATTTGAGCCTAACCTAACCTAACCTAACCTAACCTAACCTAACCTAACCTAACCAACGTAACCTAACCTAACCTCCCCAAATTGCAGGTACTGTAACCTATCGTGGATTAGAGTGATTTACGATCAAGTTTATGTGAGAAAACGAAATTTGGAGTCTCCTGGTTAAATTTGAGCCTAACCTAACCTAACCTAACCTAACCTAACCTAACCAACGTAACCTAACCTAACCTCCCCAAATTGCAGGTACTGTAACCTATCGTGGATTAGAGTGATTTACGATCAAGTTTATGTGAGAAAACGAAATTTGGAGTCTCCTGGTTAAATTTGAGCCTAACCTAACCTAACCTAACCTAACCTAACCTAACCAACGTAACCTAACCTAACCTCCCCAAATTGCAGGTACTGTAACCTATCGTGGATTAGAGTGATTTACGATCAAGTTTATGTGAGAAAACGAAATTTGGAGTCTCCTGGTTAAATTTGAGCCTAACCTAACCTAACCTAACCTAACCAACGTAACCTAACCTAACCTCCCCAAATTGCAGGTACTGTAACCTATCGTGGATTAGAGTGATTTACGATCAAGTTTATGTGAGAAAACGAAATTTGGAGTCTCCTGGTTAAATTTGAGCCTAACCTAACCTAACCTAACCTAACCTAACCTAACCAACGTAACCTAACCTAACCTCCCCAAATTGCAGGTACTGTAACCTATCGTGGATTAGAGTGATTTACGATCAAGTTTATGTGAGAAAACGAAATTTGGAGTCTCCTGGTTAAATTTGAGCCTAACCTAACCTAACCTAACCTAACCTAACCTAACCAACGTAACCTAACCTAACCTCCCCAAATTGCAGGTACTGTAACCTATCGTGGATTAGAGTGATTTACGATCAAGTTTATGTGAGAAAACGAAATTTGGAGTCTCCTGGTTAAATTTGAGCCTAACCTAACCTAACCTAACCTAACCTAACCTAACCAACGTAACCTAACCTAACCTCCCCAAATTGCAGGTACTGTAACCTATCGTGGATTAGAGTGATTTACGATCA
Organism: Penaeus vannamei; assembly: GCF_042767895.1. Classification (NCBI taxonomy): domain Eukaryota; kingdom Metazoa; phylum Arthropoda; class Malacostraca; order Decapoda; family Penaeidae; genus Penaeus; species Penaeus vannamei. The sequence continues at coordinate 2,666,743 of NC_091592.1, read as the reverse complement.
AGTTTATGTGAGAAAACGAAATTTGGAGTCTCCTGGTTAAATTTGAGCCTAACCTAACCTAACCTAACCTAACCTAACCTAACCAACGTAACCTAACCTAACCTCCCCAAATTGCAGGTACTGTAACCTATCGTGGATTAGAGTGATTTACGATCAAGTTTATGTGAGAAAACGAAATTTGGAGTCTCCTGGTTAAATTTGAGCCTAACCTAACCTAACCTAACCTAACCTAACCTAACCAACGTAACCTAACCTAACCTCCCCAAATTGCAGGTACTGTAACCTATCGTGGATTAGAGTGATTTACGATCAAGTTTATGTGAGAAAACGAAATTTGGAGTCTCCTGGTTAAATTTGAGCCTAACCTAACCTAACCTAACCTAACCTAACCTAACCTAACCTAACCAACGTAACCTAACCTAACCTCCCCAAATTGCAGGTACTGTAACCTATCGTGGATTAGAGTGATTTACGATCAAGTTTATGTGAGAAAACGAAATTTGGAGTCTCCTGGTTAAATTTGAGCCTAACCTAACCTAACCTAACCTAACCTAACCTAACCAACGTAACCTAACCTAACCTCCCCAAATTGCAGGTACTGTAACCTATCGTGGATTAGAGTGATTTACGATCAAGTTTATGTGAGAAAACGAAATTTGGAGTCTCCTGGTTAAATTTGAGCCTAACCTAACCTAACCTAACCTAACCTAACCTAACCAACGTAACCTAACCTAACCTCCCCAAATTGCAGGTACTGTAACCTATCGTGGATTAGAGTGATTTACGATCAAGTTTATGTGAGAAAACGAAATTTGGAGTCTCCTGGTTAAATTTGAGCCTAACCTAACCTAACCTAACCTAACCTAACCTAACCAACGTAACCTAACCTAACCTCCCCAAATTGCAGGTACTGTAACCTATCGTGGATTAGAGTGATTTACGATCAAGTTTATGTGAGAAAACGAAATTTGGAGTCTCCTGGTTAAATTTGAGCCTAACCTAACCTAACCTAACCTAACCAACGTAACCTAACCTAACCTCCCCAAATTGCAGGTACTGTAACCTATCGTGGATTAGAGTGATTTACGATCAAGTTTATGTGAGAAAACGAAATTTGGAGTCTCCTGGTTAAATTTGAGCCTAACCTAACCTAACCTAACCTAACCTAATCTAACCTAACCTAACCAACGTAACCTAACCTAACCTCCCCAAATTGCAGGTACTGTAACCTATCGTGGATTAGAGTGATTTACGATCAAGTTTATGTGAGAAAACGAAATTTGGAGTCTCCTGGTTAAATTTGAGCCTAACCTAACCTAACCTAACCTAACCTAACCTAACCTAACCTAACCTAACCAACGTAACCTAACCTAACCTCCCCAAATTGCAGGTACTGTAACCTATCGTGGATTAGAGTGATTTACGATCAAGTTTATGTGAGAAAACGAAATTTGGAGTCTCCTGGTTAAATTTGAGCCTAACCTAACCTAACCTAACCTAACCTAACCTAACCAACGTAACCTAACCTAACCTCCCCAAATTGCAGGTACTGTAACCTATCGTGGATTAGAGTGATTTACGATCAAGTTTATGTGAGAAAACGAAATTTGGAGTCTCCTGGTTAAATTTGAGCCTAACCTAACCTAACCAACGTAACCTAACCTAACCTCCCCAAATTGCAGGTACTGTAACCTATCGTGGATTAGAGTGATTTACGATCAAGTTTATGTGAGAAAACGAAATTTGGAGTCTCCTGGTTAAATTTGAGCCTAACCTAACCTAACCTAACCTAACCTAACCTAACCAACGTAACCTAACCTAACCTAACCAACGTAACCTAACCTAACCTCCCCAAATTGCAGGTACTGTAACCTATCGTGGATTAGAGTGATTTACGATCAAGTTTATGTGAGAAAACGAAATTTGGAGTCTCCTGGTTAAATTTGAGCCTAACCTAACCTAACCTAACCTAACCTAACCTAACCAATGTAACCTAACCTAACCTCCCCAAACAACTTAACCTACGTGATTAAGTATTTACTCAATTAGTAGAAAACGAAATTTGAGTTCTGGTTAAATTTAGTAAAACAACTAACCTCCTACAATAACCTAACCTAACCTCCCCAAATTGCATTACTTAACCTACGTGATAATATTTCCAAATTTAGTTAGAAACAATTTGGATCTGGTTAAATTAGCATTAACAACCAACTACCTAACTAACAATTTAACCTAACCTAACCTCCCCAAATTGAGCCTGAACCAACGTAACCAAATAACCACCAATTTAGTAAAAACGAACCTGGATCTGGTTAAATTTGAGCGACTAACTAACCTAACTTTAATTAACCAACGTAACCTAACCTAACCTCCCAAATTGACGTACTACCTAACGTAACATTTACGACAAGTTATGTAAAAACAAATTTGGAGTCTCCTGGTTAAATTTAGATAGTAATTTAC
>NC_091592.1:2651714-2654214 GCF_042767895.1 Penaeus vannamei | reverse complement strand
CAAATTTAACCAGGAGACTCCAAATTTCGTTTTCTCACATAAACTTGATCGTAAATCACTCTAATCCACGATAGGTTACAGTACCTGCAATTTGGGGAGGTTAGGTTAGGTTACGTTGTTAAGGTTAGGATAGGTTAGGTTAGGTTAGGTTAGGTTAGGCTCAAATTTAACCAGGAGACTCCAAATTTCGTTTTCTCACATAAACTTGATCGTAAATCACTCTAATCCACGATAGGTTACAGTACCTGCAATTTGGGGAGGTTAGGTTAGGTTACGTTGGTTAGGTTAGGTTAGGTTAGGTTAGGTTAGGTTAGGTTAGGTTAGGCTCAAATTTAACCAGGAGACTCCAAATTTCGTTTTCTCACATAAACTTGATCGTAAATCACTCTAATCCACGATAGGTTACAGTACCTGCAATTTGGGGAGGTTAGGTTAGGTTACGTTGGTTAGGTTAGGTTAGGTTAGGTTAGGTTAGGTTAGGCTCAAATTTAACCAGGAGACTCCAAATTTCGTTTTCTCACATAAACTTGATCGTAAATCACTCTAATCCACGATAGGTTACAGTACCTGCAATTTGGGGAGGTTAGGTTAGGTTACGTTGGTTAGGTTAGGTTAGGTTAGGTTAGGTTAGGTTAGGTTAGGTTAGGCTCAAATTTAACCAGGAGACTCCAAATTTCGTTTCCTCACATAAACTTGATCGTAAATCACTCTAATCCACGATAGGTTACAGTACCTGCAATTTGGGGAGGTTAGGTTAGGTTACGTTGGTTAGGTTAGGTTAGGTTAGGTTAGGTTAGGCTCAAATTTAACCAGGAGACTCCAAATTTCGTTTTCTCACATAAACTTGATCGTAAATCACTCTAATCCACGATAGGTTACAGTACCTGCAATTTGGGGAGGTTAGGTTAGGTTACGTTGGTTAGGTTACGTTAGGTTAGGTTAGGTTAGGTTAGGTTAGGTTAGGCTCAAATTTAACCAGGAGATTCCAAATTTCGTTTTCTCACATAAACTCGATCGTAAATCACTCTAATCCACGATAGGTTACAGTACCTTCAATTTGAGGAGGTTAGGTTAGGTTACGTTGGTTAGGTTAGGTTAGGTTAGGTTAGAATCAAATTTAACCAGGAGACTCCAAATTTCGTTTTCTCACATAAACTTGATCTTAAATCACTCTAATCCACGATAGGTTACAGTACCTGCAATTTGGGGAGGTTAGGTTAGGTTACGTTGGTTAGGATAGGTTAGGTTAGGTTAGGTTAGGATAGGCTCAAGATTAACCAGGAAACTCCAAATTTCGTTTTCTCACATAAACTTGATCGTAAATCACTCTAATCCACGATTGGTTACAGTACCTGCAATTTGGGGAGGTTAGGGTAGGGTACGTTGGTTAGGTTAGGTTAGGTTAGGTTAGGTTAGGTTAGGTTAGGTTAGGCTCAAATTTAACCAGGAGACTCCAAATTTCGTTTTCTCACATAAATTTGATCGTAAATCACTCTAATCCACGATAGGTTACAGTACCTGCAATTTGGGGAGGTTAGGTTAGGTTACGTTGGTTAGGTTAGGTTAGGTTAGGTTAGGTTAGGTTAGGCTCAAATTTAACCAGGAGACTCAAAATTTCGTTTTCTCAAATCAACTTGATCGTAAATCACTCTAATCCACGATAGGTTACAGTACCTGCAATTTGGGGAGGTTAGGATACGTTGGTTTCGTTAGGTTAGGTTAGGTTAGGTTAGGTTTGGTTAGGTTAGGCTCAAATTTAACCAGGAGACTCCAAATTTCGTTTCCTCACATAAACTTGATCGTAAATCACTCTAATCCACGATAGGTTACAGTACCTGCAATTTGGGGAGGTTAGGTTAGGTTACGTTGATTAGGTTAGGTTAGGTTAGGTTAGGTTAGGTTAAGTTAGGCTCAAATTTAACCAGGAGACTCCAAATTTCGTTTTCTCACATAAACTTGATCGTAAATCACTCTAATCCACGATAGGTTTCAGTACCTGCAATTTGGGGAGGTTAGGTTAGGTTACGTTGGTTAGGTTAGGTTAGGTTAGGTTAGGTTAGGTTAGGTTAGGCTCAAATTTAACCAGGAGACTCCAAATTTCGTTTTCTCACATAAACTTAATCGTAAATCACTCTAATCCACGATAGATTACAGTACCTGTAATTTGGGGAGGTTAGGTTAAGTTACGTTGGTTAGGTTAGGTTAGGTTAGGTTAGGTTAGGTTAGGCTAAAACTTAACCAGGAGACTCCAAATTTCGTTTTCTCACATAAATTTGATCGTAAATCACTCTAAGCCACGATATGTTACAGTACCTGCAATTTGGGGAGGTTAGGTTATTATACGTTGGTTAGGTTAGGTTAGGTTAGGTTAGGTTAGGTTAGGTTAGGTTAGGCTCAAATTTAACCAGGAGACTCCAAATTTCGTTTTCTCACATAAACTTGATCGTAAATCACTCTAATCCACGATAGGTTACAGTACCTGCAATTTGGGGAGGTTAGG
>NC_091592.1:2640647-2643714 GCF_042767895.1 Penaeus vannamei | reverse complement strand
AAATATATATATATATATATATATATATATATATATATATATATATATATATATATATATATATATATATATATATATATATATATATATATTTATACGGGATCGATCCCCGAACAGGGAGGTTTATATATTCATGATAAAAATGCGGTAGTGCATTGTTTCCATCTTTCATATATATATATATATATATATATATATTTATATATATATATCAATCTATATATATATCTATATATATATATATATATATATATATATATATATATATATATATATATATATATATATATATATATATATATATATATATATATATATATATATATATATATATATATATATATATATATATATATATATATATATATATATATATATATATATATATATATATATATATATATATATATATATATATATATATATATATATATATATATATATATATATATATATATATATATATATATATATATATATATATATATATATATATATATATATATATATATATATATATATATATATATATATATATATATATATATATATATATATATATATATATATATATATATATATATATATATATATATATATATATATATATATAAATATATATATATATATATATATATATATATATATATATATATATATATATATATATATATATATATATATATATATATATATATACATATATATATATATATATATATATATATATATATAATTATATATATATATATATATATATATATATATATATATATATATATATATATATATATATATATATATATATATGTATATATATATATATATATATATATATATATATATATATATATATATATATATATATATATATATATATATATATATATATATATATATATATATATATATATATATATATATATATATATATATATATATATATATATATATATATATATATATATATATATATATATATATATATATATATATATATATATATATATATATATATATATATATATATATATATATATATATATATATATATATATATATATATATGTATATATATACATATATATATATATATATATATATATATATATATATATATATATATATATATATATATATATATATATATATATATATATATATATATATATATATATATATATATATATATATATGTGTGTGTGATTATTATCATTATAGTCATTATCATCATGATTATCATTATTTTCGCCATCATTATTGCAGGTATAATAATTATTCTATTTATTATTGCTATTTTTATCATTATTACTATTTATATAATGATAATAGCAATAATGATAATTATAGAAATATTAATGACAATAATAATAATTATAATGACAATAATATCATTTTATTATTTCTATTGCATTATTAGTATGAAAATGAATTAAAAAGTTAATTTTTGCTATTATTGCAGTAATTATCAAAATTACCATTATAACTATGATTTTATCATCATTATTGTCATTATCATCATAATTATCATCATTATGTTCAATAATAAAGGAATTATCATGAAAATCATCATGCTTACCTGAATTAATGTTAAAATCCTCATAATTACCATTAAAAAGCGAAACAGGGGGTTTTCTACGTTTTTCTCATAAGGCTGTAATACGGTAGATTTTGCCTTTTTTCCGACTTTTGGAATTTTAATACTTCTGGCCTTTATTTCATTATAAATTGACTGAATAATAATTATCATCATTATTATTACTGTCATTATTTTTATGATTATTATCATTATAGTCATTATCATCATGATTATCATTATTATTATCATTATTGCAGTTATAATAATTATGCTAATTATTATTGCTATTTTTATCATTATAACTATATATATAATGATAATAGGAATAATGATAAATTTGGAAATAATAATGACAATAATAATAATGATAATGACAATGATAATGATATTATTATATTCTATTGCCATTATTAGTATGAAAAAGGGGGATTTTCGACGTTTCTCTCAAAAGGCAGATTATGCCGTTTTTTATTGAAGATTATGCCGTTTTTTCGACTTCTGGGATTTTATTACTTCCAGCCTTTATTTCATTATAAATGGACTGAATAATAATTATCATCATTATTATCATTACTGTCATTATTTTTATGATTATTATTATTATAGTCACTATCATCATGATTATCATTATTATCATTATTATTGCAGTTATAGTAATTATAACGCTAATTATCATTGTTATTTTTATCATCATAACTATTTACATAATAATAATAGCAATAATGATAATGATTTTAGATTTAATAATGATAATAGTAATAATTATAATGACAATGATTTCTATTGCCATTATTAGTATGAAAATTATTGGAATAAATTATTTCTATTATTGCAGTAATTATCTAAATTATCTTCATAATTATGATTTTATCCTTATTATTGTCATTATCATTATCATTATCATCATAATTATCATTATTGTATATAATAAAGGATTTATGAAAATCCTCACAATTACCTGAAATAATGTTAAAATCCTCATAATTACCATTAGAAAGCGAAAAAGGTTTTTTTTTCGAGGCTAGAATTTACCGTTTTTCGACTTTTGGGATTGATTACTTTTGGCCTTTATTTCATTATAAATGGACTGAATTATAATTATCATTATTATCATTACTGTCATTACTTTTATTATTATTATCATTATAGCCATTATCATCATCATTATTATGATTATTATCATGATTATCATCATTATTGCAGTTATAATAATTATTATGCTAATTATAATGCTATTTTTATCATTATAGCTATCTATATAATGATAAAAGCAATAATGATAATTTTGAAAATGATAATGATAATAATAATAATTATAATGACAATGATAATGATGTTATTGATATTTCTATTGCCATCATTAGTATGGAAATTATTCGTATAGAGTTAATTATTGCTAATATTCCAGTAATTATGAAAATTATCATCATAATTATGATTTTATCATTATTATTGTCAGTATCATCATAGAAACAGTTATAATGAGGA
>NC_091592.1:2630647-2635647 GCF_042767895.1 Penaeus vannamei | reverse complement strand
TATATATATATATATATATATATATATATATATATATATATATATATATATATATATATATATATATATATATATATATATATATATATATATACATATATAACGAATATGATGATAGAAATAACAATATTAGATAATGTTATTGTTATTATAATCATTATTATTGTTGTTATTATTTCTAAAATAATCTTTATTGTCATTATTATTATATAGATGATTATAACAACGAAAAAGATCATAATAATGAAGATATAATCATTATAATGATGACATTAAGGGTAATTATGGCGATAATTACAATTATGACAATTATAATCATAAAGCACATCTATAATGAGAAAAAGGCTAAAAGTAAAAAAAAAAAATCCAAAAGTCGAAAAAACGGCGAAATCTAGCTAAATCTAGCCTTTTGAGATAGTAATGACAATAATGACGATAATAAAGATAATTATGATAATTATAAAAGGATAATTATAATGATAATTGGCGTAATAATTGCAATAATAGCAATAACCAACAACATTCTAATGACTTTAATAATAATAACAATAATAATAACGAATATGATAATAGAAATAACAATAGAAAAAATCATAATATCGATATTATTGTTATTATAATCATTATTATTTTTGTTATTATTTCTAAAATTATTTTTGTCATTATCATTATACAGATTATTATAATGACGGAAATGACATTAGTAATGAAGATAATAATCATTATAATGATTATATTAAGGAAAATTATGGCGATAATGACAATAATGATAATAATGATAATAATGACAATAATGATAATAACGATGACAATAATGATGATAATTATAATCATAAAGCCCATCTATAATGAGAAAAAGGCTAAAAGTAAAAAATCCCAAAAGTCGAAAAAACGGCGAAATCAAGCGAAATACAGCCTATTGAGAGATGAGTCGAAAACATTATAATAATTATGATGATTTTCATGATAATCCCATTATTAATGACGATAATAATGATAATTATGACATTAATTAGGATCATTATAATAAAATGATAATTATAATGATAATTTGCGTAATTAATGCAATAATAGCAATCCTCAACAATACTCTAATAATTTTCATGATAATGACAATAATACTAACGATAATCATAATTAAAAATGATAATAATAGTAAAAATAATCATAATATTGCTATTATTGTTATTATAATTATTACTGTTGTTATTATTTCTAAAATTATCATTATTGCCATTATCATTATAAAAATAGTTATAATGAGGAAAATAACATTAATATAGTTTCTTATAAAGATTATATTAGGGGTAATTATGGCGATAATTACAATAATGATGATAATGATGATGTTAATGCTATTAATGATGATTATAATCTTAAAGCCCATACATAATGAAAAAGGCTAAAAGTATATAAATCCCCAAAGTCGAAAAAACGGCGAAATCTAGCGATATATGGCCTTTTCAGAATATGGTCGAAAACACCCCCTTTTCGAGTTAATGGGATGATTATGATGATTTCTGCAATAATTCGGCTAATTATGATGATTTTCACGATAATCCCATTAATAATGAGGATAATAATGATAATTATGATATTAATTAGGATATCTATGACATAAAATAGGATATTTATGACATTAATTAGGATATTTATGACAATATATAGGATATTTATGACATAAATTAGGATAATTATGACATTAATTAGGATAACTATGACATTAATTAGGATAATTATAATAAAATGATATTTACAATATATATATATATATATATATATATATATATATATATATATATATATATATATATATATATATATATATATATATATATATACATATATATTTATTCATATATATATATATATATATATATATATATATATATATATATATATATATATATATATATATATATATATATATATATATATATATATATATATATATATATATTTATATATATATATATATATATATATATATATATATATATATATATATATATATATATATATATATATATATATATATATATATATATATATATATATATATATATATATATATATATATATATATATATATATATATATATATATATATATATATATATATATATATATATATATATATATATATATATATATATATATATATATATATATATATATATATATATATATATATATATATATATATATATATATATATATATATATATATATATATATATATATATATATATATATATATATATATATATATATATATATATATATATATATATATATATATATATATATATATATATATATATATATATATATATATATATATATATATATATATATATATATATATATATATATATATATATATATATATATATATATATATATATATATATATATATATATATATATATATATATATATATATATATATATATATATATATATATATATATATATATATATATATATATATATATATATATATATATATATATATATATATATATATATATATATATATATATATATATATATATATATATATATATATATATATATATATATATATATATATATATATATATATATATATATATATATATATATATATATATATATATATATATATATATATATATATATATATATATATATATATATATATATATATATATATATATATATATATATATATATATATATATATATATATATATATATATATATATATATATATATATATATATATATATATATATATATATATATATATATATATATATATATATATATATATATATATATATATATATATATATATATATATATATATATATATATATATATATATATATATATATATATATATATATATATATATATATATATATATATATATATATATATATATATATATATATATATATATATATATATATATATATATATATATATATATATATATATATATATATATATATATATATATATATATATATATATATATATATATATATATATATATATATATATATATATATATATATATATATATATATATATATATATATATATATATATATATATATATATATATATATATATATATATATATATATATATATATATATATATATATATATATATATATATATATATATATATATATATATATATATATATATATATATATATATATATATATATATATATATATATATATATATATATATATATATATATATATATATATATATATATATATATATATATATATATATATATATATATATATATATATATATATATATATATATATATATATATATATATATATATATATATATATATATATATATATATATATATATATATATATATATATATATATATATATATATATATATATATATATATATATATATATATATATATATATATATATATATATATATATATATATATATATATATATATATATATATATATATATATATATATATATATATATATATATATATATATATATATATATATATATATATATATATATATATATATATATATATATATATATATATATATATATATATATATATATATATATATATATATATATATATATATATATATATATATATATATATATATATATATATATATATATATATATATATATATATATATATATATATATATATATATATATATATATATATATATATATATATATATATATATATATATATATATATATATATATATATATATATATATATATATATATATATATATATATATATATATATATATATATATATATATATATATATATATATATATATATATATATATATATATATATATATATATATATATATATATATATATATATATATATATATATATATATATATATATATATATATATATATATATATATATATATATATATATATATATATATATATATATATATATATATATATATATATATATATATATATATATATATATATATATATATATATATATATATATATATATATATATATATATATATATATATATATATATATATATATATATATATATATATATATATATATATATATATATATATATATATATATATATATATATATATATATATATATATATATATATATATATATATATATATATATATATATATATATATATATATATATATATATATATATATATATATATATATATATATATATATATATATATATATATATATATATATATATATATATATATATATATATATATATATATATATATATATATATATATATATATATATATATATATATATATATATATATATATATATATATATATATATATATATATATATATATATATATATATATATATATATATATATATATATATATATATATATATATATATATATATATATATATATATATATATATATATATATATATATATATATATATATATATATATATATATATATATATATATATATATATATATATATATATATATATATATATATATATATATATATATATATATATATATATATATATATATATATATATATATATATATATATATATATATATATATATATATATATATATATATATATATATATATATATATATATATATATATATATATATATATATATATATATATATATATATATATATATATATATATATATATATATATATATATATATATATATATATATATATATATATATATATATATATATATATATATATATATATATATATATATATATATATATATATATATATATATATATATATATATATATATATATATATATATATATATATATATATATATATATATATATATATATATATATATATATATATATATATATATATATATATATATATATATATATATATATATATATATATATATATATATATATATAT
>NC_091592.1:2620017-2625017 GCF_042767895.1 Penaeus vannamei | reverse complement strand
TATATATATATATATATATATATATATATATATATATATATATATATATATATATATATATGTATATATATATATATGAATAAATATATATGTATATATATGTATATATATATATATATATATATATATATATATATATATATATATATATATATATATATATTATAAATATCATTTTATTATAATTATCCTAATTAATGTCATAATTATCCTAATTAATGTCATAATTATCCTAATTTATGTCATAAATATCCTATATATTGTCATAAATATCCTAATTAATGTCATAAATATCCTATTTTATGTCATAGATATCCTAATTAATGTCATAATTATCATTATTATCCTCATTATTAATGGGATTATCGTGAAAATCATCATAATTAGCCGAATTATTGCAGAAATCATCATAATTATCCCATTAACTCGAGAAGGGGGTGTTTTCGACCATATTCTGAAACGGCCATATATCGCTAGATTTCGCCGTTTTTTCGACTTTGGGGATTTATATACTTTTAGCCTTTTTTCATTATGTATGGGCTTTAAGATTATAATCATCATCATTAATAGCATTAACATCATCATTATCATCATTATTGTAATTATCGCCATAATTATCCCTAATATAATCATTATAAGAAACTATCTCTATTAATGTTATTTTCCTCATTATAACTATTTCTATAATGATAATGACAATAATGATAATTTTAGAAATAATAACAACAACAGTAATAGTTATAATAACAATAATAGCAATATTATGATTATTTTTACTATTATTATCATTTTTAATTATCATTATCGTTAGTATTATTGTCATTATCATGAAAATTATTAGAGTATTGTTGAGGATTGCTATTATTGCATTAATTACGCAAATTATCATTATAATTATCATTTTATTATAATGATCCTAATTAATGTCATAATTATCATTATTATCGTTATTAATATTAGATTATCATGAAAATCATCATAATTATTATAATGTTTTCGACTCATCTCTCAATAGGCTGTATTTCGCTTGATTTCGCCGTTTTTTCGACTTTGGGATTTTTTTACTTTTAGCCTTTTTCTCATTATAGATGGGCTTTATGATTATAATTATCATCATTATTGTCATCGTTATTATCATTATTGTCATTATTATCATTATTATCATTATTGTCATTATCGCCATAATTTTCCTTAATATAATCATTATAATGATTATTATCTTCATTACTAATGTCATTTCCGTCATTATAATAATCTGTATAATGATAATGACAAAAATAATTTTAGAAATAATAACAAAAATAATAATGATTATAATAACAATAATATCGATATTATGATTTTTTCTATTATCATATTCGTTATTATTATTGTTATTATTATTAGAGTCATTAGAATGTTGTTTGTTATTGCTATTATTGCAATTATTACGCCAATTATCATTATAATTATCCTTTTATAATTATCATAATTATCTTTATTATCATATAAACTCGAAAAAGGGGGTTTCGCTATCTCAAAAGGCTATATTTAGCTAGATTTCGCCGTTTTTTTTCGACTTTTGGATTTTTTTTTTTTACTTTTAGCCTTTTTCTCATTATAGATGTGCTTTATGATTATAATTGTCATTATTGTAATTATCGCCATAATTAACCTTAATGTAATCATTATAATGATTATATCTTCATTATTATTATCTTTTTCGTTGTTATAATCATCTATATAATAAAAGTGACAATAAAGATTATTCTAGAAATAATAACAACAATAATAATGATTATAATAACAATAACATTATTTCTATCATCATATTCGTTATATATATATATATATATATATATATATATATATATATATATATATATATATATATATATATATATATATATATATATATATATATATATATATATATATATATATATATATATATATATATATATATATATATATATATATATATATATATATATATATATATATATATATATATATATATATATATATATATATATATATAATCCTATGTATAATTATAGATATAATTTTATTATTTCTAGAATTATCAATATGTATAATTATAGATATAATTTCATTATTTCTAGAATTATCAATATTGTTATCATTAGAGAAATAGTTATAATGAGGAAAATGACATTCATAATTTAGAAATAGCTCTTATAATGATTATATTAAGGGTAATTATGGCGATAATTACTATAATGGTGATAATGATGATGTTAATGCTAATAATGATAATAATGATAATAATCATAAAGCCCATCCATCCACAATGAAAAAAGGCAAAAAGTATAAAAATCCCCAAAGTTGAAAAAACGGCGAGATCTAGCGATTTGTAGCCTTTTGAGAATATGGTCGAAAAACTCCCCTTTTCGAGTTTTTGGGATGATTATTATGATTTCTGCAATAATTCGGCTAATAATGATGATTTTCATGATAATGCCATGAATAATGACGATAATAATGATAAATATGACATTAATTAGGGCAATTCTTATAAAATGATAATTGTAATGATAATTTGCGTGATTAATGCAATAATAGCAATCATCAACAATCCTCTAAGGATTCTCATGATAATAACAATAATACTAACGATAATGACAATAATCAAAAATAATAATAATAGTAGAAATAATCATAATATAGCTATTATTGTTATTATAATTATTACTTTATTTGTTATTATTTCATTACTGTTATTATCATTATAGAAATAGTTATAATGAGGAAAATGACATTAATAATTAAGATAATAGCTCTTATAATGATTATATTAAGGGTAATTATGGCGATAATTACTATAATGCTGATAATGATGTTAATGTTATTATTGAAAATAATGATGATAATCATGATGATAATGAGTATAATGATAATCATAAAAATAATGACAGTAATGATAATCATGATCACAATGATAATAAACATAATAATCATAAAAATAATGACAGTAACGATAATAATAATAATCATTATTCAGTCCATTTATGATTAAATAAAGAACAGAAGTAATATAATTCCAAATGTCGAAAAACGGCAAAATCTATCGTATTACAGCCTTTTGAGAGAAACGTCGAAAAAATCCTTTTTCGCTTTTAATGGTAATTATGAGGATTTTAACATTAATTCAGGTAATTAAGATGATTTTCATGATAATTCCTTTATTATTGAATATAATGATGATAATTATGATGATAATGACAATGATAATAATAATAATCATAAAATCATAATTATAATGATAATTGTGATAATTACTGCAATAATAGCAATAATTAACTCTATTCCAATAATTTCCATACTAATAATGGCAATACAAATAATAATATCATTATCATTGTCATTATAATTATTATTATTGTCATTATCATTTCTAAAATTATCATTATTGCTATTATCATTATATAAATCGTTATAATGATAAAAATAGCAATAATAATTAGCATAATAATTATTCTAACTGTAATAATGATGATAATAATCATGATAATCTTGATAATGACTATAATGATCATAATCATAAAAATGATGACAGAAATGATAGTAATGATATTAATTATTATTCAGTCCATTTATAATGAAATAAAGGCCAGAAGTAGTAAGATCCCAAAAGTCGAAAAAACAGCAAAATCTAGCGTATAAAACCTTTTGAGAGAGACGTTGAAAAGCCCCCTTTTTCGCTTTTTAATGGTAATTATGAGGATTTTACCATTAATTCAGGTTATTATGATGATTTTCATGATAATTCCTTTATTATTAACAATAATGATGATAATTATGATGACTATGATAATGACAATAATAATGATAAAATCATAATTATAATAATTACTGCAATAATATCAATGATTAACTCTATTCCAATAATTTTCATACTAATAATGACAATAGAAATAATAACATCATTATCATTATATAAATAGTTATAATGATAAAAATAGCAATAATAATTAGCATAATAATTATTATAGCTGCAATAATGATTATAATAATAATGATAATCATGATGATAATGATTATAATAATAATCATCATAAAAATAATGACAGTAATGATAATAATGATGATAATAAATATAATGATAATCATAAAAATAATGACAGTAATGATAATAATGATGATAATAATTATTATTCAGTCCAATTATAATGAAATATAGGCCAAAAGTTATAAAATCCCAAAAGTCGAAAAAACAGCGAAATCTAGCGTCTTTTGAGAGAAACATCGGAAAAAAAACTTTTTCGCTTTTTAATGGTAATTATGAGGATTTTAACATTAATTCCTGACAATGTTGAGAATTATGATGATACTGACAATAATAATGATAAAATCATAATTATGATGATAATTTTCATAATTACTGGAATATTAGCAATAATTAACTCTATACGAATAATTTTCATACTAATGATGGCAATAGAAATATTAATAACATCATTATCATTGTCATTATAATTATTATTATTATCATTATCATTTTCAAAATTATCATTATTGCTTTTATCATTATATAGATAGCTATAATGATAAAAATAGCATTATAATTAGCATAATAATTATTATAACTGCAATAATGATAATAATCATGATAATCATGATAATAATCATAATAATGATGATGATAATGGCTATAATGATAATAATAATAAAAGTAATGACAGTAATGATAATAATGATAATTATAATTCAGTCCATTTATAATGAAATAAAGGCCAAAAGTAATCAATCCCAAAAGTCGAAAAACGGTAAATTCTAGCCTCGAAAAAAAACCTTTTTCGCTTTCTAATGGTAATTATGAGGATTTTAACATTATTTCAGGTAATTGTGAGGATTTTCATAAATCCTTTATTATATACAATAATGATAATTATGATGATAATGATAATGATAATGATAATGATAATGACAATAATAAGGATAAAATCATAATTATGAAGATAATTTAGATAATTACTGCAATAATAGAAATAATTTAT
>NC_091592.1:2605017-2607517 GCF_042767895.1 Penaeus vannamei | reverse complement strand
TCTGTATAATGATAATGACAAAAATAATTTTAGAAATAATAACAAAAATAATAATGATTATAATAACAATAATATCGATATCATGATTTTTTCTATTTTTATTTCTATTATCATATTCGTTATTATTATTGTTATTATTATTAGAGTCATTAGAATGTTGTTGGTTATATATATATATATATATATATATATATATATATATATATATATATATATATATATATATATATATATATATATATATATATATATATATATATATATATATATATATATATATATATATATATATATATATATATATATATATATATATATATATATATATATATATATATATATATATATATATATATATATATATATATATATATATATATATATATATATATATATATATATATATATATATATATATATATATATATATATATATATATATATATATATATATATATCTATATATATATATATATATATATATATATATATATATATATATATATATATATATAAATATTTATATATATATATAAATATATATATATATATATATATATATATATATACATACACATATATATGTGTGTGTGTGTGTGTGTGTGTGTGTGTGTGTGTGTATGTATATATATATTTATATATATATATATATATATATATATATATATATATATATATATATATATATATATATATATATATATATATATATATATATATATATATATATATATATATATATATATATATATATATATATATATATATATATATATATATATATATATATATATATATATATATATATATATATATATATATATATATATATATATATATATATATATATATATATATATATATATATATATATATATATATATATATATATATATATATATATATATATATATATATATATATATATATATATATATATATATATATATATATATATATATATATATATATATATATATATATATATATATATATATATATATATATATATATATATATATATATATATATATATATATATATATATATATATATATATATATATATATATATATATATATATATATATATATATATATATATATATATATATATATATATATATATATATATATATATATATATATATATATATATATATATATATATATATATATATATATATATATATATATATATATATATATATATATATATATATATATATATATATATATATATATATATATATATATATATATATATATATATATATATATATATATATATATATATATATATATATATATATATATATATATATATATATATATATATATATATATATATATATATATATATATATATATATATATATATATATATATATATATATATATATATATATATATATATATATATATATATATATATATATATATATATATATATATATATATATATATATATATATATATATATATATATATATATATATATATATATATATATATATATATATATATATATATATATATATATATATATATATATATATATATATATATATATATATATATATATATATATATATATATATATATATATATATATATATATATATATATATATATATATATATATATATATATATATATATATATATATATATATATATATATATATATATATATATATATATATATATATATATATATATATATATATATATATATATATATATATATATATATATATATATATATATATATATATATATATATATATATATATATATATATATATATATATATATATATATATATATATATATATATATATATATATATATATATATATATATATATATATATATATATATATATATATATATATATATATATATATATATATATATATATATATATATATATATATATATATATATATATATATATATATATATATATATATATATATATATATATATATATATATATATATATATATAAATATATATATTTATATATATATATATATATATATATATATATATATATATATATATATATATATATATATATATATATATATATATATATATATATATATATATATATATATGTATATATATATATATATATATATATATATATATATATATATATATATATATATATATATATATATATATATATATATATATATATATATATATATATATATATATATATATATATATATATATATATATATATATATATATATATATATATATATATATATATATATATATATATATATATATATATATATATATATATATATATATATATATATATATATATATATATATATATATATATATATATGTATATAAATATATATATACACATATACAGTGCATATATATACATATATACAGTGTATATATATACATATATATATGTATATATATATATACATATATATATATATATATATATATATATATATATAT
>NC_091592.1:2601857-2604517 GCF_042767895.1 Penaeus vannamei | reverse complement strand
GATTAGAGTGATTTACGATCAAGTTTATGTGAGAAAACGAAATTTGGAGTCTCCTGGTTAAATTTGAGCCTAACCTAACCATACCTAACCTAACCTAACCTAACCTAACCAACGTAACCTAACCTAACCTCCCCAAATTGCAGGTACTGTAACCTATCGTGGATTAGAGTGATTTACGATCAAGTTTATGTGAGAAAACGAAATTTGGAGTCTCCTGGTTAAATTTGAGCCTAACCTAACCTAACCTAACCTAACCTAACCTAACCTAACCAACGTAACCTAACCTAACCTCCCCAAATTGCAGGTACTGTAACCTATCGTGGATTAGAGTGATTTACGATCAAGTTTATGTGAGAAAACGAAATTTGGAGTCTCCTGGTTAAATTTGAGCCTAACCTAACCTAACCTAACCTAACCTAACCAACGTAACCTAACCTAACCTCCCGAAATTGCAGGTACTGTAACCTATCGTGGATTAGAGTGATTTACGATCAAGTTTATGTGAGAAAACGAAATTTGGAGTTAGGTTAGGTTAGGTTAGGTTAGGCTCAGATTTAACCAGGAGACTCCAAATTTCGTTTTCTCACATAAATTTGATCGTAAATCACTCTAATCCACGATAGGTTACAGTACCTGCAATTTGGGGAGGTTAGGTTAGGTTACCTTGGTTAGGTTAGGTTAGGTTATGTTAGGTTATGTTAGGCTCAAATTTAACCATGAGACTCCAAATTTCGTTTTCTCACATAAATTTGATCGTAAATCACTCTAATCCACGATAGGTTACAGTACCTGCAATTTGAGGAGGTTAGGTTAGGTTACGTTGGTTAGGTTATGTTAGGTTAGGTACGGTTAGGCTCAAATTTAACCAGGAGACTCCTAATTTCGTTTTCTCACATAAACTTGATCGTAAATCACTCTAATCCACGATAGGTTACAGTACCTGCAATTTGGGGAGGTTAGGTTAGGTTACGTTGGTTAGGTTAGGTTAGGTTAGGTTAGGTTAGGTTAGGTTAGGCTCAAATTTAACCAGGAGACTCCAAATTTCGTTTTCTCACATAAACTTGATCGTAAATCACTCTAATCCACGATAGATAACAGTACCTGTAATTTGGGGAGGTTAGGTTAAATTACGTAGGTTAGGTTAGGTTAAGTTAGGTTAGGCTCAAATTTAACCAGGAGACTCCAAATTTCGTTTTCTCACATAAATTTGATCGTAAATAACTCTAATACACGATAGGTTACAATACCTGCAATTTGGGGAGGTTAGGTTAGGTTACGTTGGTTAGGTTAGGTTAGGTTAGGTTAGGTTAGGTTAGGCTCAAATTTAACCAGGAGACTCCAAAATTCGTTTTCTCACATAAACTTGATCGTAAATCACTCTAATCCACGATAGGTTACAGTACCTGTAATTTGGGGAGGTTAGTTTAAGTTACGTTGGTTAGGTTAGGTTAGGTTAGATTAGGTTAAGTGAGTTTAGGTTAGGCTCAAATTTAACCAGGAGACTCCAAATTTCGTTTTCTCACATAAACTTGATCGTAAATCACTCTAATCCACGATAGGTTACAGTATCTGCAATTTGGGGAGGTTAGGTTAGGTTACGTTGGTTAGGTTAGGTTAGGTTAGGTTAGGTTAGGTTAGGCTCAAATTTAACCAGGAGACTCCAAATTTCGTTTTCTCACATAAACTTGATCGTAAATCACTCTAATCCACGATAGGTTAAAGTACCTGCAATTTGGGGAGGTTAGGTTAGGTCACTTTGGTTAGGTTAGGTTAGGTTAGGTTTGGTTAGGTTAGGTTAGCCTCAAATTTAACCAGGAGACTCCAAATTTCGTTTTCTCACATAAACTTGATCGTAAATCACTCTAATCCACGATAGGTTACAGTACCTGCAATTTGGGGAGGTTAGGTTAGGTTATGTTGGTTAGGTTAGGTTAGGTTAGGTTAGGTTAGGTTAGGCTCAAATTTAACCAGGAGACTCCAAATTTCGTTTTCTCACATAAACTTGATCGTAAATCACTCTAATCCACGATAGGTTACAGTACCTGCAATTTGGGGAGGTTAGGTTAGGTTACGTTGATAGGTTAGGTTAGGTTAGGTAAAGTTAGGCTCAAATTTAACCAGGAGACTCCAAATTTCGTTTTCTCACATAAACTTGATCGTAAATCACTCTAATTCACGATAGGTTACAGTACCTGCAATTTGGGGAGGTTAGTTTAGGTTACGTTGGTTAGGTTAGGTTAGTTTAAATTAGGTTAGGTTAGGTTAGGTTAGGCTCAAATTTAACCAGGAGACTCCAAATTTCGTTTTCTCACATAAACTTGATCGTAAATCACTCTAATCCACGATAGGTTACAGTACCTGCAATTTTGGGAGGTTAGGTTAGGTTACGTTGGTTAGGTTAGGTTAGGTTAGGTTGGGTTAGGTTAGGTTAGGTTAGGCTCAAATTTAACCAGGAGACTCCAAATTTCGTTTTCTCACATAAACTTGATCGTAAATTACTCTAATCCACGATAGGTTACAGTACCTGCAATTTGGGGAGGTTAGGTTAGGTTAGGTTAGGTTAGGTTAGGCTCAAATTTAACCATGAGACTCCAAATTTCGTTTTCTCACATCAACTTGATCGTAAATCACTCTAATCCACGATAGGTTACAGTACCTGC
>NC_091592.1:2589357-2591857 GCF_042767895.1 Penaeus vannamei | reverse complement strand
TATATATATATATATATATATATATATATATATATATATATATATATATATATATATATATATATATATATATATATATATATATATATATATATATATATATATATATATATATATATATATATATATATATATATATATATATATATATATATATATATATATATATATATATATATATATATATATATATATATATATATATATATATATATATATATATATATATATATATATATATATATATATATATATATATATATATATATATATATATATATATATATATATATATATATATATATATATATATATATATATATATATATATATATATATATATATATATATATATATATATGTATGTATGTATGTATGTATATATATATATATATATATATATATATATATATATATATATATATATATATATATATATATATATATATATATATATATATATATATATATATATATATATATATATATATATATATATATATATATATATATATATATATATATATATATATATATATATATATATATATATATATATATATATATATATATATATATATATATATATATATATATATATATATATATATATATATATATATATATATATATATATATATATATATATATATATATATATATATATATATATATATATATATATATATATATATATATATATATATATATATATATATATATATATATATATATATATATATATATATATATATATATATATATATATATATATATATATATATATATATATATACATATATATATATATATATATATATATATATATATATATATATATATATATATATATATATATATATATATATATATATATATATATATATATATATATATATATATATATATATATATATATATATATATATATATATATATATATATATATATATATATATATATATATATATATATATATATATGTATATATATATATATATATATATATATATATATATATATATATATATATATATATATATATATATATATATATATATATATATATATATATATATATATATATATATATATATATATATATATATATATATATATATATATATATATATATATATATATATATATATATATATATATATATATATATATATATATATATATATATATATATATATATATATATATATATATATATATATATATATATATATATATATATATATATATATATATATATATATATATATATATATATATATATATATATATATATATATATATATATATATATATATATATATATATATATATATATATATATATATATATATATATATATATATATATATATATATATATATATATATATATATATATATATATATATATATATATATATATATATATATATATATATATATATATATATATATATATATATATATATATATATATATATATATATATATATATATATATATATATATATATATATATATATATATATATATATATATATATATATATATATATATATATATATATATATATATATATATATATATATATATATATATATATATATATATATATATATATATATATATATATATATATATATATATATATATATATATATATATATATATATATATATATATATATATATATATATATATATATATATATATATATATATATATATATATATATATATATATATATATATATATATATATATATATATATATATATATATATATATATATATATATATATATATATATATATATATATATATATATATATATATATATATATATATATATATATATATATATATATATATATATATATATATATATATATATATATATATATATATATATATATATATATATATATATATATATATATATATATATATATATATATATATATATATATATATATATATATATATATATATATATATATATATATATATATATATATATATATATATATATATATATATATATATATATATATATATATATATATATATATATATATATATATATATATATATATATATATATATATATATATATATATATATATATATATATATATATATATATATATATATATATATATATATATATATATATATATATATATATATATATATATATATATATATATATATATATATATATATATATATATATATATATATATATATATATATATATATATATATATATATATATATATATATATATATATATATATATATATATATATATATATATATATATATATATATATATATATATATATATATATATATATATATATATATATATATATATATATATATATATATATATATATATATATATATATATATATATATATATATATATATATATATATATATATATATATATATATATATATATATATATATATATATATATATATATATATA
>NC_091592.1:2530938-2581357 GCF_042767895.1 Penaeus vannamei | reverse complement strand
GATCGTAAATCACTTTAATCCACGATAGGTTACAGTACCTGCAATTTGGGGAGGTTAGGTTAGGTTACGTTGGTTAGGTTAGGTTAGGTTAGGTTAGGTTAGGTTAGGCTCAAATTTAACCAGGAGACTCCAAATTTCGTTTTCTCACATAAACTTGATCGTAAATCACTCTAATCCACGATAGGTTACAGTACCTGCAATTTGGGGAGGTTAGGTTAGGTTACGTTGGTTAGGTTAGGTTAGGTTAGGTTAGGTTAGGTTAGGCTCAAATTTAACCAGGAGGCTCCAAATTTCGTTTTCGCACATAAAGTTGATCGTAAATCACTCTAATCCACGATAGGTTACAGTACCTGCAATTTGGGGAGGTTAGGTTAGGTTACGTTGGTTAGGTTAGGTTAGGTTAGGTTAGGTTAGGCTCAAATTTAACCAGGAGACTCCAAATTTCGTTTTCTCACATAAACTTGATCGTAAATCACTCTAATCCACGATAGGTTACAGTACCTGCAATTTGGGGAGGTTAGGTTAGGTTACGTTGGTTAGGTTAGGTTAGGTTAGGTTAGGTTAGGTTAGGCTCAAATTTAACCAGGAGACTCCAAATTTCGTTTTCTCACATAAACTTGATCGTAAATCACTCTAATCCACGATAGGTTACAGTACCTGCAATTTGGGGAGGTTAGGTTAGGTTACGTTGGTTAGGTTAGGTTAGGTTAGGTTAGGCTCAAATTTAACCAGGAGACTCCAAATTTCGTTTTCTCACATAAACTTGATCGTAAATCACTCTAATCCACGATAGGTTACAGTACCTGCAATTTGGGGAGGTTAGGTTAGGTTACGTTGGTTAGGTTAGGTTAGGTTAGGTTAGGTTAGGTTAGGCTCAAATTTAACCAGGAGACTCCAAATTTCGTTTTCTCACATAAACTTGATCGTAAATCACTCTAATCCACGATAGGTTACAGTACCTGCAATTTGGGGAGGTTAGGTTAGGTTACGTTGGTTAGGTTAGGTTAGGTTAGGTTAGGTTAGGTTAGGCTCAAATTTAACCAGGAGACTCCAAATTTCGTTTTCTCACATAAACTTGATCGTAAATCACTCTAATCCACGATAGGTTACAGTACCTGCAATTTGGGGAGGTTAGGTTAGGTTACGTTGGTTAGGTTAGGTTAGGTTAGGTTAGGCTCAAATTTAACCAGGAGACTCCAAATTTCGTTTTCTCACATAAACTTGATCGTAAATCACTCTAATCCACGATAGGTTACAGTACCTGCAATTTGGGGAGGTTAGGTTAGGTTACGTTGGTTAGGTTAGGTTAGGTTAGGTTAGGTTAGGCTCAAATTTAACCAGGAGACTCCAAATTTCGTTTTCTCACATAAACTTGATCGTAAATCACTCTAATCCACGATAGGTTACAGTACCTGCAATTTGGGGAGGTTAGGTTAGGTTACGTTGGTTAGGTTAGGTTAGGTTAGGTTAGGTTAGGTTAGGTTAGGTTAGGCTCAAATTTAACCAGGAGACTCCAAATTTCGTTTTCTCACATAAACTTGATCGTAAATCACTCTAATCCACGATAGGTTACAGTACCTGCAATTTGGGGAGGTTAGGTTAGGTTACGTTGGTTAGGTTAGGTTAGGTTAGGTTAGGTTAGGTTAGGCTCAAATTTAACCAGGAGACTCCAAATTTCGTTTTCTCACATAAACTTGATCGTAAATCACTCTAATCCACGATAGGTTACAGTACCTGCAATTTGGGGAGGTTAGGTTAGGTTACGTTGGTTAGGTTAGGTTAGGTTAGGTTAGGCTCAAATTTAACCAGGAGACTCCAAATTTCGTTTTCTCACATAAACTTGATCGTAAATCACTCTAATCCACGATAGGTTACAGTACCTGCAATTTGGGGAGGTTAGGTTAGGTTACGTTGGTTAGGTTAGGTTAGGTTAGGTTAGGTTAGGTTAGGCTCAAATTTAACCAGGAGACTCCAAATTTCGTTTTCTCACATAAACTTGATCGTAAATCACTCTAATCCACGATAGGTTACAGTACCTGCAATTTGGGGAGGTTAGGTTAGGTTACGTTGGTTAGGTTAGGTTAGGTTAGGTTAGGTTAGGTTAGGCTCAAATTTAACCAGGAGACTCCAAATTTCGTTTTCTCACATAAACTTGATCGTAAATCACTCTAATCCACGATAGGTTACAGTACCTGCAATTTGGGGAGGTTAGGTTAGGTTACGTTGGTTAGGTTAGGTTAGGTTAGGTTAGGTTAGGTTAGGCTCAAATTTAACCAGGAGACTCCAAATTTCGTTTTCTCACATAAACTTGATCGTAAATCACTCTAATCCACGATAGGTTACAGTACCTGCAATTTGGGGAGGTTAGGTTAGGTTACGTTGGTTAGGTTAGGTTAGGTTAGGCTCAAATTTAACCAGGAGACTCCAAATTTCGTTTTCTCACATAAACTTGATCGTAAATCACTCTAATCCACGATAGGTTACAGTACCTGCAATTTGGGGAGGTTAGGTTAGGTTACGTTGGTTAGGTTAGGTTAGGTTAGGTTAGGTTAGGTTAGGCTCAAATTCTACCAGGCGACTCCAAATTTCCTTTTCTCACATAAACTTGATCGTAAATCACTCTAATCCACGATAGGTTACAGTACCTGCAATTTGGGGAGGTTAGGTTAGGTTACGTTGGTTAGGTTAGGTTAGGTTAGGTTAGGTTAGGTTAGGCTCAAATTTAACCAGGAGACTCCAAATTTCGTTTTCTCACATAAACTTGATCGTAAATCACTCTAATCCACGATAGGTTACAGTACCTGCAATTTGGGGAGGTTAGGTTAGGTTACGTTGGTTAGGTTAGGTTAGGTTAGGTTAGGTTAGGTTAGGCTCAAATTTAACCAGGAGACTCCAAATTTCGTTTTCTCACATAAACTTGATCGTAAATCACTCTAATCCACGATAGGTTACAGTACCTGCAATTTGGGGAGGTTAGGTTAGGTTACGTTGGTTAGGTTAGGTTAGGTTAGGTTAGGTTAGGTTAGGTTAGGCTCAAATTTAACCAGGAGACTCCAAATTTCGTTTTCTCACATAAACTTGATCGTAAATCACTCTAATCCACGATAGGTTACAGTACCTGCAATTTGGGGAGGTTAGGTTAGGTTACGTTGGTTAGGTTAGGTTAGGTTAGGTTAGGTTAGGTTAGGCTCAAATTTAACCAGGAGACTCCAAATTTCGTTTTCTCACATAAACTTGATCGTAAATCACTCTAATCCACGATAGGTTACAGTACCTGCAATTTGGGGAGGTTAGGTTAGGTTACGTTGGTTAGGTTAGGTTAGGCTCAAATTTAACCAGGAGACTCCAAATTTCGTTTTCTCACATAAACTTGATCGTAAATCACTCTAATCCACGATAGGTTACAGTACCTGCAATTTGGGGAGGTTAGGTTAGGTTACGTTGGTTAGGTTAGGTTAGGTTAGGTTAGGTTAGGTTAGGCTCAAATTTAACCAGGAGACTCCAAATTTCGTTTTCTCACATAAACTTGATCGTAAATCACTCTAATCCACGATAGGTTACAGTACCTGCAATTTGGGGAGGTTAGGTTAGGTTACGTTGGTTAGGTTAGGTTAGGTTAGGTTAGGTTAGGTTAGGCTCAAATTTAACCAGGAGACTCCAAATTTCGTTTTCTCACATAAACTTGATCGTAAATCACTCTAATCCACGATAGGTTACAGTACCTGCAATTTGGGGAGGTTAGGTTAGGTTACGTTGGTTAGGTTAGGTTAGGTTAGGTTAGGTTAGGTTAGGCTCAAATTTAACCAGGAGACTCCAAATTTCGTTTTCTCACATAAACTTGATCGTAAATCACTCTAATCCACGATAGGTTACAGTACCTGCAATTTGGGGAGGTTAGGTTAGGTTACGTTGGTTAGGTTAGGTTAGGTTAGGTTAGGTTAGGCTCAAATTTAACCAGGAGACTCCAAATTTCGTTTTCTCACATAAACTTGATCGTAAATCACTCTAATCCACGATAGGTTACAGTACCTGCAATTTGGGGAGGTTAGGTTAGGTTACGTTGGTTAGGTTAGGTTAGGTTAGGTTAGGCTCAAATTTAACCAGGAGACTCCAAATTTCGTTTTCTCACATAAACTTGATCGTAAATCACTCTAATCCACGATAGGTTACAGTACCTGCAATTTGGGGAGGTTAGGTTAGGTTACGTTGGTTAGGTTAGGTTAGGTTAGGTTAGGTTAGGTTAGGCTCAAATTTAACCAGGAGACTCCAAATTTCGTTTTCTCACATAAACTTGATCGTAAATCACTCTAATCCACGATAGGTTACAGTACCTGCAATTTGGGGAGGTTAGGTTAGGTTACGTTGGTTAGGTTAGGTTAGGTTAGGTTAGGTTAGGTTAGGCTCAAATTTAACCAGGAGACTCCAAATTTCGTTTTCTCACATAAACTTGATCGTAAATCACTCTAATCCACGATAGGTTACAGTACCTGCAATTTGGGGAGGTTAGGTTAGGTTACGTTGGTTAGGTTAGGTTAGGTTAGGTTAGGTTAGGTTAGGCTCAAATTTAACCAGGAGACTCCAAATTTCGTTTTCTCACATAAACTTGATCGTAAATCACTCTAATCCACGATAGGTTACAGTACCTGCAATTTGGGGAGGTTAGGTTAGGTTACGTTGGTTAGGTTAGGTTAGGTTAGGTTAGGTTAGGTTAGGTTAGGCTCAAATTTAACCAGGAGACTCCAAATTTCGTTTTCTCACATAAACTTGATCGTAAATCACTCTAATCCACGATAGGTTACAGTACCTGCAATTTGGGGAGGTTAGGTTAGGTTACGTTGGTTAGGTTAGGTTAGGTTAGGTTAGGTTAGGTTAGGCTCAAATTTAACCAGGAGACTCCAAATTTCGTTTTCTCACATAAACTTGATCGTAAATCACTCTAATCCACGATAGGTTACAGTACCTGCAATTTGGGGAGGTTAGGTTAGGTTACGTTGGTTAGGTTAGGTTAGGTTAGGTTAGGTTAGGTTAGGCTCAAATTTAACCAGGAGACTCCAAATTTCGTTTTCTCACATAAACTTGATCGTAAATCACTCTAATCCACGATAGGTTACAGTACCTGCAATTTGGGGAGGTTAGGTTAGGTTACGTTGGTTAGGTTAGGTTAGGTTAGGTTAGGTTAGGCTCAAATTTAACCAGGAGACTCCAAATTTCGTTTTCTCACATAAACTTGATCGTAAATCACTCTAATCCACGATAGGTTACAGTACCTGCAATTTGGGGAGGTTAGGTTAGGTTACGTTGGTTAGGTTAGGTTAGGTTAGGTTAGGTTAGGTTAGGCTCAAATTTAACCAGGAGACTCCAAATTTCGTTTTCTCACATAAACTTGATCGTAAATCACTCTAATCCACGATAGGTTACAGTACCTGCAATTTGGGGAGGTTAGGTTAGGTTACGTTGGTTAGGTTAGGTTAGGTTAGGTTAGGTTAGGTTAGGCTCAAATTTAACCAGGAGACTCCAAATTTCGTTTTCTCACATAAATTTGATCGTAAATCACTCTAATCCACGATAGGTTACAGTACCTGCAATTTGGGGAGGTTAGGTTAGGTTACGTTGGTTAGGTTAGGTTAGGTTAGGTTAGGTTAGGCTCAAATTTAACCAGGAGACTCCAAATTTCGTTTTCTCACATAAACTTGATCGTAAATCACTCTAATCCACGATAGGTTACAGTACCTGCAATTTGGGGAGGTTAGGTTAGGTTACGTTGGTTAGGTTAGGTTAGGTTAGGTTAGGTTAGGTTAGGCTCAAATTTAACCAGGAGACTCCAAATTTCGTTTTCTCACATAAACTTGATCGTAAATCACTCTAATCCACGATAGGTTACAGTACCTGCAATTTGGGGAGGTTAGGTTAGGTTACGTTGGTTAGGTTAGGTTAGGTTAGGTTAGGTTAGGTTAGGCTCAAATTTAACCAGGAGACTCCAAATTTCGTTTTCTCACATAAACTTGATCGTAAATCACTCTAATCCACGATAGGTTACAGTACCTGCAATTTGGGGAGGTTAGGTTAGGTTACGTTGGTTAGGTTAGGTTAGGTTAGGTTAGGTTAGGTTAGGCTCAAATTTAACCAGGAGACTCCAAATTTCGTTTTCTCACATAAACTTGATCGTAAATCACTCTAATCCACGATAGGTTACAGTACCTGCAATTTGGGGAGGTTAGGTTAGGTTACGTTGGTTAGGTTAGGTTAGGTTAGGTTAGGTTAGGTTAGGCTCAAATTTAACCAGGAGACTCCAAATTTCGTTTTCTCACATAAACTTGATCGTAAATCACTCTAATCCACGATAGGTTACAGTACCTGCAATTTGGGGAGGTTAGGTTAGGTTACGTTGGTTAGGTTAGGTTAGGTTAGGTTAGGTTAGGCTCAAATTTAACCAGGAGACTCCAAATTTCGTTTTCTCACATAAACTTGATCGTAAATCACTCTAATCCACGATAGGTTACAGTACCTGCAATTTGGGGAGGTTAGGTTAGGTTACGTTGGTTAGGTTAGGTTAGGTTAGGTTAGGTTAGGCTCAAATTTAACCAGGAGACTCCAAATTTCGTTTTCTCACATAAACTTGATCGTAAATCACTCTAATCCACGATAGGTTACAGTACCTGCAATTTGGGGAGGTTAGGTTAGGTTACGTTGGTTAGGTTAGGTTAGGTTAGGTTAGGCTCAAATTTAACCAGGAGACTCCAAATTTCGTTTTCTCACATAAACTTGATCGTAAATCACTCTAATCCACGATAGGTTACAGTACCTGCAATTTGGGGAGGTTAGGTTAGGTTACGTTGGTTAGGTTAGGTTAGGTTAGGTTAGGTTAGGTTAGGCTCAAATTTAACCAGGAGACTCCAAATTTCGTTTTCTCACATAAACTTGATCGTAAATCACTCTAATCCACGATAGGTTACAGTACCTGCAATTTGGGGAGGTTAGGTTAGGTTACGTTGGTTAGGTTAGGTTAGGTTAGGTTAGGCTCAAATTTAACCAGGAGACTCCAAATTTCGTTTTCTCACATAAACTTGATCGTAAATCACTCTAATCCACGATAGGTTACAGTACCTGCAATTTGGGGAGGTTAGGTTAGGTTACGTTGGTTAGGTTAGGTTAGGTTAGGTTAGGTTAGGTTAGGCTCAAATTTAACCAGGAGACTCCAAATTTCGTTTTCTCACATAAACTTGATCGTAAATCACTCTAATCCACGATAGGTTACAGTACCTGCAATTTGGGGAGGTTAGGTTAGGTTACGTTGGTTAGGTTAGGTTAGGTTAGGTTAGGTTAGGTTAGGCTCAAATTTAACCAGGAGACTCCAAATTTCGTTTTCTCACATAAACTTGATCGTAAATCACTCTAATCCACGATAGGTTACAGTACCTGCAATTTGGGGAGGTTAGGTTAGGTTACGTTGGTTAGGTTAGGTTAGGTTAGGTTAGGTTAGGTTAGGTTAGGTTAGTTTAGGCTCAAATTTAACCAGGAGACTCCAAATTTCGTTTTCTCACATAAACTTGATCGTAAATCACTCTAATCCACGATAGGTTACAGTACCTGCAATTTGGGGAGGTTAGGTTAGGTTACGTTGGTTAGGTTAGGTTAGGTTAGGTTAGGTTAGGTTAGGCTCAAATTTAACCAGGAGACTCCAAATTTCGTTTTCTCACATAAACTTGATCGTAAATCACTCTAATCCACGATAGGTTACAGTACCTGCAATTTGGGGAGGTTAGGTTAGGTTACGTTGGTTAGGTTAGGTTAGGTTAGGTTAGGTTAGGTTAGGCTCAAATTTAGCCAGGAGACTCCAAATTTCGTTTTCTCACATAAACTTGATCGTAAATCACTCTAATCCACGATAGGTTACAGTACCTGCAATTTGGGGAGGTTAGGTTAGGTTACGTTGGTTAGGTTAGGTTAGGTTAGGTTAGGTTAGGTTAGGCTCAAATTTAGCCAGGAGACTCCAAATTTCGTTTTCTCACATAAACTTGATCGTAAATCACTCTAATCCACGATAGGTTACAGTACCTGCAATTTGGGGAGGTTAGGTTAGCTACGTTGGTTAGGTTAGGTTAGGTTAGGTTAGGTTAGGTTAGGCTCAAATTTAACCAGGAGACTCCAAATTTCGTTTTCTCACATAAACTTGATCGTAAATCACTCTAATCCACGATAGGTTACAGTACCTGCAATTTGGGGAGGTTAGGTTAGGTTACGTTGGTTAGGTTAGGTTAGGTTAGGTTAGGTTAGGTTAGGCTCAAATTTAACCAGGAGACTCCAAATTTCGTTTTCTCACATAAACTTGATCGTAAATCACTCTAATCCACGATAGGTTACAGTACCTGCAATTTGGGGAGGTTAGGTTAGGTTACGTTGGTTAGGTTAGGTTAGGTTAGGTTAGGTTAGGTTAGGCTCAAATTTAACCAGGAGACTCCAAATTTCGTTTTCTCACATAAACTTGATCGTAAATCACTCTAATCCACGATAGGTTACAGTACCTGCAATTTGGGGAGGTTAGGTTAGGTTACGTTGGTTAGGTTAGGTTAGGTTAGGTTAGGTTAGGTTAGGCTCAAATTTAACCAGGAGACTCCAAATTTCGTTTTCTCACATAAACTTGATCGTAAATCACTCTAATCCACGATAGGTTACAGTACCTGCAATTTGGGGAGGTTAGGTTAGGTTACGTTGGTTAGGTTAGGTTAGGTTAGGTTAGGTTAGGTTAGGTTAGGCTCAAATTTAACCAGGAGACTCCAAATTTCGTTTTCTCACATAAACTTGATCGTAAATCACTCTAATCCACGATAGGTTACAGTACCTGCAATTTGGGGAGGTTAGGTTAGGTTACGTTGGTTAGGTTAGGTTAGGTTAGGTTAGGTTAGGTTAGGCTCAAATTTAACCAGGAGACTCCAAATTTCGTTTTCTCACATAAACTTGATCGTAAATCACTCTAATCCACGATAGGTTACAGTACCTGCAATTTGGGGAGGTTAGGTTAGGTTACGTTGGTTAGGTTAGGTTAGGTTAGGTTAGGTTCGGTTAGGTTAGGCTCAAATTTAACCAGGAGACTCCAAATTTCGTTTTCTCACATAAACTTGATCGTAAATCACTCTAATCCACGATAGGTTACAGTACCTGCAATTTGGGGAGGTTAGGTTAGGTTACGTTGGTTAGGTTAGGTTAGGTTAGGTTAGGTTAGGTTAGGCTCAAATTTAACCAGGAGACTCCAAATTTCGTTTTCTCACATAAACTTGATCGTAAATCACTCTAATCCACGATAGGTTACAGTACCTGCAATTTGGGGAGGTTAGGTTAGGTTACGTTGGTTAGGTTAGGTTAGGTTAGGTTAGGTTAGGCTCAAATTTAACCAGGAGACTCCAAATTTCGTTTTCTCACATAAACTTGATCGTAAATCACTCTAATCCACGATAGGTTACAGTACCTGCAATTTGGGGAGGTTAGGTTAGGTTACGTTGGTTAGGTTAGGTTAGGTTAGGTTAGGTTAGGTTAGGCTCAAATTTAACCAGGAGACTCCAAATTTCGTTTTCTCACATAAACTTGATCGTAAATCACTCTAATCCACGATAGGTTACAGTACCTGCAATTTGGGGAGGTTAGGTTAGGTTACGTTGGTTAGGTTAGGTTAGGTTAGGTTAGGTTAGGTTAGGCTCAAATTTAACCAGGAGACTCCAAATTTCGTTTTCTCACATAAACTTGATCGTAAATCACTCTAATCCACGATAGGTTACAGTACCTGCAATTTGGGGAGGTTAGGTTAGGTTACGTTGGTTAGGTTAGGTTAGGTTAGGTTAGGTTAGGTTAGGCTCAAATTTAACCAGGAGACTCCAAATTTCGTTTTCTCACATAAACTTGATCGTAAATCACTCTAATCCACGATAGGTTACAGTACCTGCAATTTGGGGAGGTTAGGTTAGGTTACGTTGGTTAGGTTAGGTTAGGTTAGGTTAGGTTAGGTTAGGCTCAAATTTAACCAGGAGACTCCAAATTTCGTTTTCTCACATAAACTTGATCGTAAATCACTCTAATCCACGATAGGTTACAGTACCTGCAATTTGGGGAGGTTAGGTTAGGTTACGTTGGTTAGGTTAGGTTAGGTTAGGTTAGGTTAGGTTAGGCTCAAATTTAACCAGGAGACTCCAAATTTCGTTTTCTCACATAAACTTGATCGTAAATCACTCTAATCCACGATAGGTTACAGTACCTGCAATTTGGGGAGGTTAGGTTAGGTTACGTTGGTTAGGTTAGGTTAGGTTAGGTTAGGTTAGGTTAGGCTCAAATTTAACCAGGAGACTCCAAATTTCGTTTTCTCACATAAACTTGATCGTAAATCACTCTAATCCACGATAGGTTACAGTACCTGCAATTTGGGGAGGTTAGGTTAGGTTACGTTGGTTAGGTTAGGTTAGGTTAGGTTAGGTTAGGTTCAGTTAGGTTAGGCTCAAATTTAACCAGGAGACTCCAAATTTCGTTTTCTCACATAAACTTGATCGTAAATCACTCTAATCCACGATAGGTTACAGTACCTGCAATTTGGGGAGGTTAGGTTAGGTTACGTTGGTTAGGTTAGGTTAGGTTAGGTTAGGTTAGGTTAGGCTCAAATTTAACCAGGAGACTCCAAATTTCGTTGTCTCACATAAACTTGATCGTAAATCACTCTAATCCACGATAGGTTACAGTACCTGCAATTTGGGGAGGTTAGGTTAGGTTACGTTGGTTAGGTTAGGTTAGGTTAGGTTAGGTTAGGTTAGGCTCAAATTTAACCAGGAGACTCCAAATTTCGTTGTCTCACATAAACTTGATCGTAAATCACTCTAATCCACGATAGGTTACAGTACCTGCAATTTGGGGAGGTTAGGTTAGGTTACGTTGGTTAGGTTAGGTTAGGTTAGGTTAGGTTAGGTTAGGTTAGGCTCAAATTTAACCAGGAGACTCCAAATTTCGTTTTCTCACATAAACTTGATCGTAAATCACTCTAATCCACGATAGGTTACAGTACCTGCAATTTGGGGAGGTTAGGTTAGGTTACGTTGGTTAGGTTAGGTTAGGTTAGGTTAGGTTAGGTTAGGCTCAAATTTAACCAGGAGACTCCAAATTTCGTTTTCTCACATAAACTTGATCGTAAATCACTCTAATCCACGATAGGTTACAGTACCTGCAATTTGGGGAGGTTAGGTTAGGTTACGTTGGTTAGGTTAGGTTAGGTTAGGTTAGGTTAGGTTAGGCTCAAATTTAACCAGGAGACTCCAAATTTCGTTTTCTCACATAAACTTGATCGTAAATCACTCTAATCCACGATAGGTTACAGTACCTGCAATTTGGGGAGGTTAGGTTAGGTTACGTTGGTTAGGTTAGGTTAGGTTAGGTTAGGTTAGGCTCAAATTTAACCAGGAGACTCCAAATTTCGTTTTCTCACATAAACTTGATCGTAAATCACTCTAATCCACGATAGGTTACAGTACCTGCAATTTGGGGAGGTTAGGTTAGGTTACGTTGGTTAGGTTAGGTTAGGTTAGGTTAGGTTAGGTTAGGCTCAAATTTAACCAGGAGACTCCAAATTTCGTTTTCTCACATAAACTTGATCGTAAATCACTCTAATCCACGATAGGTTACAGTACCTGCAATTTGGGGAGGTTAGGTTAGGTTACGTTGGTTAGGTTAGGTTAGGTTAGGTTAGGTTAGGTTAGGCTCAAATTTAACCAGGAGACTCCAAATTTCGTTTTCTCACATAAACTTGATCGTAAATCACTCTAATCCACGATAGGTTACAGTACCTGCAATTTGGGGAGGTTAGGTTAGGTTACGTTGGTTAGGTTAGGTTAGGTTAGGTTAGGTTAGGCTCAAATTTAACCAGGAGACTCCAAATTTCGTTTTCTCACATAAACTTGATCGTAAATCACTCTAATCCACGATAGGTTACAGTACCTGCAATTTGGGGAGGTTAGGTTAGGTTACGTTGGTTAGGTTAGGTTAGGTTAGGTTAGGTTAGGTTAGGCTCAAATTTAACCAGGAGACTCCAAATTTCGTTTTCTCACATAAACTTGATCGTAAATCACTCTAATCCACGATAGGTTACAGTACCTGCAATTTGGGGAGGTTAGGTTAGGTTACGTTGGTTAGGTTAGGTTAGGTTAGGTTAGGTTAGGTTAGGCTCAAATTTAACCAGGAGACTCCAAATTTCGTTTTCTCACATAAACTTGATCGTAAATCACTCTAATCCACGATAGGTTACAGTACCTGCAATTTGGGGAGGTTAGGTTAGGTTACGTTGGTTAGGTTAGGTTAGGTTAGGTTAGGTTAGGTTAGGCTCAAATTTAACCAGGAGACTCCAAATTTCGTTTTCTCACATAAACTTGATCGTAAATCACTCTAATCCACGATAGGTTACAGTACCTGCAATTTGGGGAGGTTAGGTTAGGTTACGTTGGTTAGGTTAGGTTAGGTTAGGTTAGGTTAGGTTAGGCTCAAATTTAACCAGGAGACTCCAAATTTCGTTTTCTCACATAAACTTGATCGTAAATCACTCTAATCCACGATAGGTTACAGTACCTGCAATTTGGGGAGGTTAGGTTAGGTTACGTTGGTTAGGTTAGGTTAGGTTAGGTTAGGTTAGGTTAGGCTCAAATTTAACCAGGAGACTCCAAATTTCGTTTTCTCACATAAACTTGATCGTAAATCACTCTAATCCACGATAGGTTACAGTACATGCAATTTGGGGAGGTTAGGTTAGGTTACGTTGGTTATGTTAGGTTAGGTTAGGTTAGGTTAGGCTCAAATTTAACCAGGAGACTCCAAATTTCGTTTTCTCACATAAACTTGATCGTAAATCACTCTAATCCACGATAGGTTACAGTACCTGCAATTTGGGGAGGTTAGGTTAGGTTACGTTGGTTAGGTTAGGTTAGGTTAGGTTAGGTTAGGTTAGATTAGGTTAAGTTAGGCTCAAATTTAACCAGGAGACTCCAAATTTCGTTTTCTCACATAAACTTGATCGTAAATCACTCTAATCCACGATAGGTTACAGTACCTGCAATTTGGGGAGGTTAGGTTAGGTTACGTTGGTTAGGTTAGGTTAGGTTAGGTTAGGTTAGGTTAGGCTCAAATTTAACCAGGAGACTCCAAATTTCGTTTTCTCACATAAACTTGATCGTAAATCACTCTAATCCACGATAGGTTACAGTACCTGCAATTTGGGGAGGTTAGGTTAGGTTACGTTGGTTAGGTTAGGTTAGGTTAGGTTAGGTTAGGCTCAAATTTAACCAGGAGACTCCAAATTTCGTTTTCTCACATAAACTTGATCGTAAATCACTCTAATCCACGATAGGTTACAGTACCTGCAATTTGGGGAGGTTAGGTTAGGTTACGTTGGTTAGGTTAGGTTAGGTTAGGTTACGTTAGGTTAGGTTAGGTTAGGCTCAAATTTAACCAGGAGACTCCAAATTTCGTTTTCTCACATAAACTTGATCGTAAATCACTCTAATCCACGATAGGTTACAGTACCTGCAATTTGGTGAGGTTAGGTTAGGTTACGTTGGTTAGGTTAGGTTAGGTTAGGTTAGGTTAGGTTAGGCTCAAATTTAACCAGGAGACTCCAAATTTCGTTTTCTCACATAAACTTGATCGTAAATCACTCTAATCCACGATAGGTTACAGTACCTGCAATTTGGGGAGGTTAGGTTAGGTTACGTTGGTTAGGTTAGGTTAGGTTAGGTTAGGTTAGGTTAGGTTAGGTTAGGTTAGGTTAGGTTAGGCTCAAATTTAACCAGGAGACTCCAAATTTCGTTTTCTCACATAAACTTGATCGTAAATCACTCTAATCCACGATAGGTTACAGTACCTGCAATTTGGGGAGGTTAGGTTAGGTTACGTTGGTTAGGTTAGGTTAGGTTAGGTTAGGTTAGGTTAGGCTCAAATTTAACCAGGAGACTCCAAATTTCGTTTTCTCACATAAACTTGATCGTAAATCACTCTAATCCACGATAGGTTACAGTACCTGCAATTTGGGGAGGTTAGGTTAGGTTACGTTGGTTAGGTTAGGTTAGGTTAGGTTAGGTTAGGTTAGGCTCAAATTTAACCAGGAGACTCCAAATTTCGTTTTCTCACATAAACTTGATCGTAAATCACTCTAATCCACGATAGGTTACAGTACCTGCAATTTGGGGAGGTTAGGTTAGGTTACGTTGGTTAGGTTAGGTTAGGTTAGGTTAGGTTAGGTTAGGTTAGTTTAGGCTCAAATTTAACCAGGAGACTCCAAATTTCGTTTTCTCACATAAACTTGATCGTAAATCACTCTAATCCACGATAGGTTACAGTACCTGCAATTTGGGGAGGTTAGGTTAGGTTACGTTGGTTAGGTTAGGTTAGGTTAGGTTAGGTTAGGTTAGGTTAGGCTCAAATTTAACCAGGAGACTCCAAATTTCGTTTTCTCACATAAACTTGATCGTAAATCACTCTAATCCACGATAGGTTACAGTACCTGCAATTTGGGGAGGTTAGGTTAGGTTACGTTGGTTAGGTTAGGTTAGGTTAGGTTAGGTTAGGCTCAAATTTAACCAGGAGACTCCAAATTTCGTTTTCTCACATAAACTTGATCGTAAATCACTCTAATCCACGATAGGTTACAGTACCTGCAATTTGGGGAGGTTAGGTTAGGTTACGTTGGTTAGGTTAGGTTAGGTTAGGTTAGGTTAGGCTCAAATTTAACCAGGAGACTCCAAATTTCGTTTTCTCACATAAACTTGATCGTAAATCACTCTAATCCACGATAGGTTACAGTACCTGCAATTTGGGGAGGTTAGGTTAGGTTACGTTGGTTAGGTTAGGTTAGCTTAGCTTAGGTTAGGTTCGGTTAGGCTCAAATTTAACCAGGAGACTCCAAATTTCGTTTTCTCACATAAACTTGATCGTAAATCACTCTAATCCACGATAGGTTACAGTACCTGCAATTTGGGGAGGTTAGGTTAGGTTACGTTGGTTAGGTTAGGTTAGGTTAGGTTAGGTTAGGTTAGGCTCAAATTTAACCAGGAGACTCCAAATTTCGTTTTCTCACATAAACTTGATCGTAAATCACTCTAATCCACGATAGGTTACAGTACCTGCAATTTGGGGAGGTTAGGTTAGGTTACGTTGGTTAGGTTAGTTTAGGATAGGTTAGGTTAGGCTCAAATTTAACCAGGAGACTCCAAATTTCGTTTTCTCACATAAACTTGATCGTAAATCACTCTAATCCACGATAGGTTACAGTACCTGCAATTTGGGGAGGTTAGGTTAGGTTACGTTGGTTAGGTTAGGTTAGGTTAGGTTAGGTTAGGTTAGGCTCAAATTTAACCAGGAGACTCCAAATTTCGTTTTCTCACATAAACTTGATCGTAAATCACTCTAATCCACGATAGGTTACAGTACCTGCAATTTGGGGAGGTTAGGTTAGGTTACGTTGGTTAGGTTAGGTTAGGTTAGGTTAGGTTAGGTTAGGTTAGGCTCAAATTTAACCAGGAGACTCCAAATTTCGTTTTCTCACATAAACTTGATCGTAAATCACTCTAATCCACGATAGGTTACAGTACCTGCAATTTGGGGAGGTTAGGTTAGGTTACGTTGGTTATGTTAGGTTAGGTTAGGTTAGGCTCAAATTTAACCAGGAGACTCCAAATTTCGTTTTCTCACATAAACTTGATCGTAAATCACTCTAATCCACGATAGGTTACAGTACCTGCAATTTGGGGAGGTTAGGTTAGGTTACGTTGGTTAGGTTAGGTTAGGTTAGGTTAGGTTCGGTTAGGTTAGGCTCAAATTTAACCAGGAGACTCCAAATTTCGTTTTCTCACATAAACTTGATCGTAAATCACTCTAATCCACGATAGGTTACAGTACCTGCAATTTGGGGAGGTTAGGTTAGGTTACGTTGGTTAGGTTAGGTTAGGTTAGGTTAGGTTAGGC
This sequence comes from Penaeus vannamei, assembly GCF_042767895.1. Classification (NCBI taxonomy): domain Eukaryota; kingdom Metazoa; phylum Arthropoda; class Malacostraca; order Decapoda; family Penaeidae; genus Penaeus; species Penaeus vannamei. The sequence continues at coordinate 2,565,382 of NC_091592.1, read as the reverse complement.
TCAAATTTAACCAGGAGACTCCAAATTTCGTTTTCTCACATAAATTTGATCGTAAATCACTCTAATCCACGATAGGTTACAGTACCTGCAATTTGGGGAGGTTAGGTTAGGTTACGTTGGTTAGGTTAGGTTAGGTTAGGTTAGGTTAGGTTAGGCTCAAATTTAACCAGGAGACTCCAAATTTCGTTTTCTCACATAAACTTGATCGTAAATCACTCTAATCCACGATAGGTTACAGTACCTGCAATTTGGGGAGGTTAGGTTAGGTTACGTTGGTTAGGTTAGGTTAGGTTAGGTTAGGTTAGGTTAGGCTCAAATTTAACCAGGAGACTCCAAATTTCGTTTTCTCACATAAACTTGATCGTAAATCACTCTAATCCACGATAGGTTACAGTACCTGCAATTTGGGGAGGTTAGGTTAGGTTACGTTGGTTAGGTTAGGTTAGGTTAGGTTAGGCTCAAATTTAACCAGGAGACTCCAAATTTCGTTTTCTCACATAAACTTGATCGTAAATCACTCTAATCCACGATAGGTTACAGTACCTGCAATTTGGGGAGGTTAGGTTAGGTTACGTTGGTTAGGTTAGGTTAGGTTAGGTTAGGTTAGGTTAGGCTCAAATTTAACCAGGAGACTCCAAATTTCGTTTTCTCACATAAACTTGATCGTAAATCACTCTAATCCACGATAGGTTACAGTACCTGCAATTTGGGGAGGTTAGGTTATGTTACGTTGGTTAGGTTAGGTTAGGTTAGGTTAGGTTAGGTTAGGCTCAAATTTAACCAGGAGACTCCAAATTTCGTTTTCTCACATAAACTTGATCGTAAATCACTCTAATCCACGATAGGTTACAGTACCTGCAATTTGGGGAGGTTAGGTTAGGTTACGTTGGTTAGGTTAGGTTAGGTTAGGTTAGGTTAGGTTAGGCTCAAATTTAACCATGAGACTCCAAATTTCGTTTTCTCACATCAACTTGATCGTAAATCACTCTAATCCACGATAGGTTACAGTACCTGCAATTTGGGGAGGTTAGGTTAGGTTACGTTGGTTAGGTTAGGTTAGGTTAGGTTAGGTTAGGTTAGGCTCAAATTTAACCAGGAGACTCCAAATTTCGTTTTCTCACATAAACTTGATCGTAAATCACTCTAATCCACGATAGGTTACAGTACCTGCAATTTGGGGAGGTTAGGTTAGGTTACGTTGGTTAGGTTAGGTTAGGTTAGGTTAGGTTAGGTTCAGTTAGGTTAGGCTCAAATTTAACCAGGAGACTCCAAATTTCGTTGTCTCACATAAACTTGATCGTAAATCACTCTAATCCACGATAGGTTACAGTACCTGCAATTTGGGGAGGTTAGGTTAGGTTACGTTGGTTAGGTTAGGTTAGGTTAGGTTAGGTTAGGTTAGGCTCAAATTTAACCAGGAGACTCCAATTTTCGTTGTCTCACATAAACTTGATCGTAAATCACTCTAATCCACGATAGGTTACAGTACCTGCAATTTGGGGAGGTTAGGTTAGGTTACGTTGGTTAGGTTAGGTTAGGTTAGGTTAGGTTAGGTTCGGTTAGGTTAGGCTCAAATTTAACCAGGAGACTCCAAATTTCGTTGTCTCACATAAACTTGATCGTAAATCACTCTAATCCACGATAGGTTACAGTACCTGCAATTTGGGGAGGTTAGGTTAGGTTAAATTGGTTAGGTTAGGTTAGGTTAAGTTAGGTTAGGTTAGGTTAGGTTAGGCTCAAATTTAACCAGGAGACTCCAAATTTCGTTTTCTCACATAAACTTGATCGTAAATCACTCTAATCCACGATAGGTTACAGTACCTGCAATTTGGGGAGGTTAGGTTAGGTTACGTTGGTTAAGTTAGGTTAGGTTATTTTAGGTTAGGTTAGGCTCAAATTTAACCAGGAGACTCCAAATTTCGTTTTCTCACATAAACTTGATCGTAAATCACTCTAATCCACGATAGGTTACAGTACCTGCAATTTGGGGAGGTTAGGTTAGGTTACGTTGGTTAGGTTAGGTTAGGTTAGGTTAGGTTAGGTTAGGTTAGGTTAGGTTAGGCTCAAATTTAACCAGGAGACTCCAAATTTCGTTTTCTCACATAAACTTGATCGTAAATCACTCTAATCCACGATAGGTTACAGTACCTGCAATTTCAGGAGGTTAGGTTAGGTTACGTTGGTTAGGTTAGGTTAGGTTAGGTTAGGTTAGGCTGAAATTTAACCAGGAGACTCCAAATTTCGTTTTCTCACATAAACTTGATCGTAAATCACTCTAATCCACGATAGGTTACAATACCTGCAATTTGGGGAGGTTAGGTTAGGTTACGTTGGTTAGGTTAGGTTAGGTTAGGTTAGGTTAGGTTAGGCTCAAATTTAACCAGGAGACTCCAAATTTCGTTTTCTCACATAAACTTGATCGTAAATCACTCTAATCCACGATAGGTTACAGTACCTACAATTTGGGGAGGTTAGGTTAGGTTACGTTGGTTAGGTTAGGTTAGGTTAGGTTAGGTTAGGCTCAAATTTAACCAGGAGACTCCAAATTTCGTTTTCTCACATAAACTTGATCGTAAATCACTCTAATCTACGATAGGTTACAGTACCTGCAATTTGGGGAGGTTAGGTTAGGTTACATTGGTTAGGTTAGGTTAGGTTAGGTTAGGTTAGGTTAGGTTAGGTTAGGCTCAAATTTAACCAGGAGACTCCAAATTTCGTTTTCTCACATGAACTTGATCGTAAATCACTCTAATCCACGATAGGTTGCAGTACCTGCAATTTGGGGAGGTTAGGTTGGGTTACGTTGGATAGGTTATGTTAGGTTAGGTTAGGTTAGGTTAGGCTCAAATTTAACCAGGAGACTCCAAATTTCGTTTTCTCACATAAATTTGATCGTAAATCACTCTAATCCACGATAGGTTACAGTACCTGCAATTTGGGGAGGTTAGGTTAGGTTACGTTGGTTAGGTTAGGTTAGGTTAGGTTACGTTAGGTTAGGTTAGGCTCAAATTTAACCAGGAGACTCAAAATTTCGTTTTCTCACATAAACTTGATCGTAAATCACTCTAATCCACGATAGGTTACAGTACCTGCAATTTGGGGAGGTTAGGTTAGGTTACGTTGGTTAGGTTAGGTTAGGTTAGGTTAGGTTAGGTTAGGCTCAAATTTAACCAGGAGACTCCAAATTTCGTTTTCTCACATAAACTTGATCGTAAATCACTCTAATCCACGATAGGTTATAGTACCTGCACTTTGGGAAGGTTAGGTTAGGTTACGTTGGTTAGGTTAGGTTAGGTTAGGTTAGGTTAGGTTAGGTTAGGTTAGGTTAGGTTAGGTTAGGTTAGGTTAGGTTAGGTTAGGTTAGGCTGAAATTTAACCAGGAGACTCCAAATTTCGTTTTCTCACATAAACATGATCGTAAATCACTCTAATCCACGATAGGTTACAGTACCTGCAATTTGGGGAGGTTAGGTTAGGTTACGTTGGTTAGGTTAGGTTAGGTTAGGATAGGTTAGGCTCAAATTTAACCAGGAGACTCCAAATTTCGTTTTCTCACATAAACTTGATCGTAAATCACTCTAATCCACGATAGGTTACAGTACCTGCAATTTGGGGAGGTTAGGTTAGGTTACGTTGGTTAGGTTAGGTTAGGTTAGGTTAGGTTAGGTTAGGTTAGGTTAGGTTAGGCTCAAATTTAACCAGGAGATTCCAAATTTCGTTTTCTCACATAAACTTGATCGTAAATCACTCTAATCCACGATAGGTTACAGTACCTGCAATTTGGGGAGGTTAGGTTATGTTACGTTGGTTAGGTTAGGTTAGGTTAGGTTAGGTTAGGTTAGGCTCAAATTTAACCAGGAGACTCCAAATTTCGTTTTCTCACATAAACTTGATCGTAAATCACTCTAATCCACGATAGGTTACAGTACCTGCAATTTGGGAAGGTTAGGTTAGGTTACGTTGGTTAGGTTAGGTTAGGTTAGGTTAGGTTAGGCTCTAATTTAACCAGGAGACTCCAAATTTCGTTTTCTCACATAAACTTGATCGTAAATCACTCTAATCCACGATAGGTTATAGTACCTGCATTTTGGGAAGGTTAGGTTAGGTTACGTTGGTTAGGTTAGGTTAGGTTAGGTTACGTTAGGTTAGGTTAGGTTAGGCTCAAATTTAACCAGGAGACTCCAAATTTCGTTTTCTCACATAAACATGATCGTAAATCACTCTAATCCACGATAGGATACAGTACCTGCAATTTGGTGAGGTTAGGTTAGGTTACGTTGGTCAGGTTAGGTTAGGTTAGGTTAGGTTAGGCTCAAATTTAACCAGGAGACTCCAAATTTCGTTTTCTCACATAAACTTGATCGTAAATCACTCTAATCCACGATAGGTTACAGTACCTGCAATTTGGGGAGGTTAGGTTAGGTTACGTTGGTTAGGTTAGGTTAGGTTAGGTTAGGTTAGGTTAGGTTAGGTTAGGTTAGGTTAGGTTAGGCTCAAATTTAACCAGGAGACTCCAAATTTCGTTTTCTCACATAAACTTGATCGTAAATCACTCTAATCCACGATAGGTTACAGTACCTGCAATTTGGGGAGTTTAGGTTAGGTTACGTTGGTTAGGTTCGGTTCGGTTATGTTAGGTTAGGTTAGGTTAGGCTCAAATTTAACCAGGAGACTCCAAATTTCGTTTTCTCACATAAACTTGATCGTAAATCACTCTAATCCACGATAGGTTACAGTACCTGCAATTTGGGGAGGTTAGGTTAGGTTTTGTTGGTTAGGTTAGGTTAGGTTAGGTTAGGTTAGGTTAGGCTCAAATTTACCCAGGAGACTCCAAATTTCGTTTTCTCACATAAACTTGATCGTAAATCACTCTAATCCACGATAGATTACAGTACCTGCAATTTGGGGAGGTTAGGTTAGGTTACGTTGGTTAGGTTAGGTTAGGTTAGGTTAGGTTAGGTTAGGTTAGTTTAGGCTCAAATTTAACCAGGAGACTCCAAATTTCGTTTTCTCACATAAACTTGATCGTAAATCACTAAAAATCCACGATAGGTTACAATACCTGCAATTTGGGGAGGTTTGGTTAGGTTACGTTGGTTAGGTTAGGTTAGGTTAGGTTAGGTTAGGTTAGGTTAGGCTCAAATTTAACCAGGAGACTCCAAATTTCGTTTTCTCACATAAACTTGATCGTAAATCACTCTAATCCACGATAGGTTATAGTACCTGCAATGTGGGGAGGTTAGGTTAGGTTACTTTGGTTAGGTTAGGTTAGGTTAGGTTAGGTTAGGCTCAAATTTAACCAGGAGACTCCAAATTTCGTTTTCTCACATAAACTTGATCGTAAATCACTCTAATCCACGATAGGTTACAGTACCTGCAATTTGGGGAGGTTAGGTTAGGTTACGTTGGTTAGGTTAGGTTAGGTTAGGTTAGGTTAGGCTCAAATTTAACCAGGAGACTCCAAATTTCGTTTTCTCACATAAACTTGATCGTAAATCACTCTAATCCACGATAGGTTACAGTACCTGCAATTTGGGGAGGTTAGGTTAGGTTACGTTGGTTAGGTTAGGTTAGCTTAGCTTAGGTTAGGTTCGGTTAGGCTCAAATTTAACCAGGAGACTCCAAATTTCGTTTTCTCACATAAACTTGATCGTAAATCACTCTAATCCACGATAGGTTACAGTACCTGCAATTTGGGGAGGTTAGGTTAGGTTACGTTGGTTAGGTTAGGTTAGGTTAGGTTAGGTTAGGTTAGGCTCAAATTTAACCAGGAGACTCCAAATTTCGTTTTCTCACATAAACTTGATCGTAAATCACTCTAATCCACGATAGGTTACAGTACCTGCAATTTGGGGAGGTTAGGTTAGGTTACGTTGGTTAGGTTAGTTTAGGATAGGTTAGGTTAGGCTCAAATTTAACCAGGAGACTCCAAATTTCGTTTTCTCACATAAACTTGATTTTAAATCACTCTAATCCACGATAGGTTACAGTACCTGCAATTTGGGGAGGTTAGGTTAGGTTACGTTGGTTAGGTTAGGTTAGGTTAGGTTAGGTTAGGTTAGGCTCAAATTTAACCAGGAGACTCCAAATTTCGTTTTCTCACATAAACTTGATCGTAAATCACTCTAATCCACGATAGGTTACAGTACCTGCAATTTGGGGAGGTTAGGTTAGGTTACGTTGGTTAGGTTAGGTTAGGTTAGGTTAGGTTAGGTTAGGTTAGGCTCAAATTTAACCAGGAGACTCCAAATTTCGTTTTCTCACATAAACTTGATCGTAAATCACTCTAATCCACGATAGGTTACAGTACCTGCAATTTGGGGAGGTTAGGTTAGGTTACGTTGGTTAGGTTAGGTTAGGTTAGGTTAGGCTCAAATTTAACCAGGAGACTCCAAATTTCGTTTTCTCACATAAACTTGATCGTAAATCACTCTAATCCACGATAGGTTACAGTACCTGCAATTTGGGGAGGTTAGGTTAGGTTACGTTGGTTAGGTTAGGTTAGGTTAGGTTAGGTTCGGTTAGGTTAGGCTCAAATTTAACCAGGAGACTCCAAATTTCGTTTTCTCACATAAACTTGATCGTAAATCACTCTAATCCACGATAGGTTACAGTACCTGCAATTTGGGGAGGTTAGGTTAGGTTACGTTGGTTAGGTTAGGTTAGGTTAGGTTAGGTTAGGTTAGGCTCAAATTTAACCAGGAGACTCCAAATTTCGTTTTCTCACATAAACTTGATCGTAAATCACTCTAATCCACGATAGGTTACAGTACCTGCAATTTGGGGAGGTTAGGTTAGGTTACGTTGGTTAGGTTAGGTTAGGTTAGGTTAGGTTAGGTTAGGCTCAAATTTAACCAGGAGACTCCAAATTTCGTTTTCTCACATAAACTTGATCGTAAATCACTCTAATCCACGATAGGTTACAGTACCTGCAATTTGGGGAGGTTAGGTTAGGTTACGTTGGTTAGGTTAGGTTAGGTTAGGTTAGGTTAGGTTAGGCTCAAATTTAACCAGGAGACTCCAAATTTCGTTTTCTCACATAAACTTGATCGTAAATCACTCTAATCCACGATAGGTTACAGTACCTGCAATTTGGGGAGGTTAGGTTAGGTTACGTTGGTTAGGTTAGGTTAGGTTAGGTTAGGCTCAAATTTAACCAGGAGACTCCAAATTTCGTTTTCTCACATAAACTTGATCGTAAATCACTCTAATCCACGATAGGTTACAGTACCTGCAATTTGGGGAGGTTAGGTTAGGTTACGTTGGTTAGGTTAGGTTAGGTTAGGTTAGGTTAGGTTAGGTTAGGTTAAGGCTCAAATTTAACCAGGAGACTCCAAATTTCGTTTTCTCACATAAACTTGATCGTAAATCACTCTAATCCACGATAGGTTACAGTACCTGCAATTTGGGGAGGTTAGGTTAGGTTACGTTTGTTAGGTTAGGTTAGGTTAGGTTAGGTTAGGTTAGGTTAGGCTCAAATTTAACCAGGAGACTCCAAATTTCGTTTTCTCACATAAACTTGATCGTAAATCACTCTAATCCACGATAGGTTACAGTACCTGCAATTTGGGGAGGTTAGGTTAGGTTACGTTGGTTAGGTTAGGTTAGGTTAGGTTAGGTTAGGTTAGGCTCAAATTTAACCAGGAGACTCCAAATTTCGTTTTCTCACATAAACTTGATCGTAAATCACTCTAATCCACGATAGGTTACAGTACCTGCAATTTGGGGAGGTTAGGTTAGGTTACGTTGGTTAGGTTAGGTTAGGTTAGGTTAGGTTAGGTTAGGCTCAAATTTAACCAGGAGACTCCAAATTTCGTTTTCTCACATAAACTTGATCGTAAATCACTCTAATCCACGATAGGTTACAGTACCTGCAATTTGGGGAGGTTAGGTTAGGTTACGTTGGTTAGGTTAGGTTAGGTTAGGTTAGGTTAGGTTAGGCTCAAATTTAACCAGGAGACTCCAAATTTCGTTTTCTCACATAAACTTGATCGTAAATCACTCTAATCCACGATAGGTTACAGTACCTGCAATTTGGGGAGGTTAGGTTAGGTTACGTTGGTTAGGTTAGGTTAGGTTAGGTTAGGTTAGGTTAGGCTCAAATTTAACCAGGAGACTCCAAATTTCGTTTTCTCACATAAACTTGATCGTAAATCACTCTAATCCACGATAGGTTACAGTACCTGCAATTTGGGGAGGTTAGGTTAGGTTACGTTGGTTAGGTTAGGTTAGGTTAGGTTAGGTTAGGTTAGGTTAGGCTCAAATTTAACCAGGAGACTCCAAATTTCGTTTTCTCACATAAACTTGATCGTAAATCACTCTAATCCACGATAGGTTACAGTACCTGCAATTTGGGGAGGTTAGGTTAGGTTACGTTTGTTAGGTTAGGTTAGGTTAGGTTAGGTTAGGTTAGGTTAGGCTCAAATTTAACCAGGAGACTCCAAATTTCGTTTTCTCACATAAACTTGATCGTAAATCACTCTAATCCACGATAGGTTACAGTACCTGCAATTTGGGGAGGTTAGGTTAGGTTACGTTGGTTAGGTTAGGTTAGGTTAGGTTAGGTTAGGTTAGGTTAGGCTCAAATTTAACCAGGAGACTCCAAATTTCGTTTTCTCACATAAACTTGATCGTAAATCACTCTAATCCACGATAGGTTACAGTACCTGCAATTTGGGGAGGTTAGGTTAGGTTACGTTGGTTAGGTTAGGTTAGGTTAGGTTAGGTTAGGTTAGGTTAGGCTCAAATTTAACCAGGAGACTCCAAATTTCGTTTTCTCACATAAACTTGATCGTAAATCACTCTAATCCACGATAGGTTACAGTACCTGCAATTTGGGGAGGTTAGGTTAGGTTACGTTGGTTAGGTTAGGTTAGGTTAGGTTAGGTTAGGCTCAAATTTAACCAGGAGACTCCAAATTTCGTTTTCTCACATAAACTTGATCGTAAATCACTCTAATCCACGATAGGTTACAGTACCTGCAATTTGGGGAGGTTAGGTTAGGTTACGTTGGTTAGGTTAGGTTAGGTTAGGTTAGGTTAGGTTAGGCTCAAATTTAACCAGGAGACTCCAAATTTCGTTTTCTCACATAAACTTGATCGTAAATCACTCTAATCCACGATAGGTTACAGTACCTGCAATTTGGGGAGGTTAGGTTAGGTTACGTTGGTTAGGTTAGGTTAGGTTAGGTTAGGTTAGGTTAGGTTAGGCTCAAATTTAACCAGGAGACTCCAAATTTCGTTTTCTCACATAAACTTGATCGTAAATCACTCTAATCCACGATAGGTTACAGTACCTGCAATTTGGGGAGGTTAGGTTAGGTTAAATTGGTTAGGTTAGGTTAGGTTAAGTTAGGTTAGGTTAGGTTAGGTTAGGCTCAAATTTAACCAGGAGACTCCAAATTTCGTTTTCTCACATAAACTTGATCGTAAATCACTCTAATCCACGATAGGTTACAGTACCTGCAATTTGGGGAGGTTAGGTTAGGTTACGTTGGTTAGGTTAGGTTAGGTTAGGTTAGGTTAGGTTAGGCTCAAATTTAACCAGGAGACTCCAAATTTCGTTTTCTCACATAAACTTGATCGTAAATCACTCTAATCCACGATAGGTTACAGTACCTGCAATTTGGGGAGGTTAGGTTAGGTTACGTTGGTTAGGTTAGGTTAGGTTAGGTTAGGTTAGGTTAGGTTAGGCTCAAATTTAACCAGGAGACTCCAAATTTCGTTTTCTCACATAAACTTGATCGTAAATCACTCTAATCCACGATAGGTTACAGTACCTGCAATTTGGGGAGGTTAGGTTAGGTTACGTTGGTTAGGTTAGGTTAGGTTAGGTTAGGTTAGGTTAGGCTCAAATTTAACCAGGAGACTCCAAATTTCGTTTTCTCACATAAACTTGATCGTAAATCACTCTAATCCACGATAGGTTACAGTACCTGCAATTTGGGGAGGTTAGGTTAGGTTACGTTGGTTAGGTTAGGTTAGGTTAGGTTAGGTTAGGTTAGGCTCAAATTTAACCAGGAGACTCCAAATTTCGTTTTCTCACATAAACTTGATCGTAAATCACTCTAATCCACGATAGGTTACAGTACCTGCAATTTGGGGAGGTTAGGTTAGGTTACGTTGGTTAGGTTAGGTTAGGTTAGGTTAGGCTCAAATTTAACCAGGAGACTCCAAATTTCGTTTTCTCACATAAACTTGATCGTAAATCACTCTAATCCACGATAGGTTACAGTACCTGCAATTTGGGGAGGTTAGGTTAGGTTACGTTGGTTAGGTTAGGTTAGGTTAGGTTAGGTTAGGTTAGGTTAGGTTAGGCTCAAATTTAACCAGGAGACTCCAAATTTCGTTTTCTCACATAAACTTGATCGTAAATCACTCTAATCCACGATAGGTTACAGTACCTGCAATTTGGGGAGGTTAGGTTAGGTTACGTTGGTTAGGTTAGGTTAGGTTAGGTTAGGTTAGGCTCAAATTTAACCAGGAGACTCCAAATTTCGTTTTCTCACATAAACTTGATCGTAAATCACTCTAATCCACGATAGGTTACAGTACCTGCAATTTGGGGAGGTTAGGTTAGGTTACGTTGGTTAGGTTAGGTTAGGTTAGGTTAGGTTAGGTTAGGTTAGGTTAGGCTCAAATTTAACCAGGAGACTCCAAATTTCGTTTTCTCACATAAACTTGATCGTAAATCACTCTAATCCACGATAGGTTACAGTACCTGCAATTTGGGGAGGTTAGGTTAGGTTACGTTGGTTAGGTTAGGTTAGGTTAGGTTAGGTTAGGTTAGGTTAGGTTAGGCTCAAATTTAACCAGGAGACTCCAAATTTCGTTTTCTCACATAAACTTGATCGTAAATCACTCTAATCCACGATAGGTTACAGTACCTGCAATTTGGGGAGGTTAGGTTAGGTTACGTTGGTTAGGTTAGGTTAGGTTAGGTTAGGTTAGGTTAGGTTAGGCTCAAATTTAACCAGGAGACTCCAAATTTCGTTTTCTCACATAAACTTGATCGTAAATCACTCTAATCCACGATAGGTTACAGTACCTGCAATTTGGGGAGGTTAGGTTAGGTTACGTTGGTTAGGTTAGGTTAGGTTAGGTTAGGTTAGGTTAGGCTCAAATTTAACCAGGAGACTCCAAATTTCGTTTTCTCACATAAACTTGATCGTAAATCACTCTAATCCACGATAGGTTACAGTACCTGCAATTTGGGGAGGTTAGGTTAGGTTACGTTGGTTAGGTTAGGTTAGGTTAGGTTAGGTTAGGTTAGGTTAGGTTAGGCTCAAATTTAACCAGGAGACTCCAAATTTCGTTTTCTCACATAAACTTGATCGTAAATCACTCTAATCCACGATAGGTTACAGTACCTGCAATTTGGGGAGGTTAGGTTAGGTTACGTTGGTTAGGTTAGGTTAGGTTAGGTTAGGTTAGGTTAGGCTCAAATTTAACCAGGAGACTCCAAATTTCGTTTTCTCACATAAACTTGATCGTAAATCACTCTAATCCACGATAGGTTACAGTACCTGCAATTTGGGGAGGTTAGGTTAGGTTACGTTGGTTAGGTTAGGTTAGGTTAGGTTAGGTTAGGCTCAAATTTAACCAGGAGACTCCATATTTCGTTTTCTCACATAAACTTGATCGTAAATCACTCTAATCCACGATAGGTTACAGTACCTGCAATTTGGGGAGGTTAGGTTAGGTTACGTTGGTTAGGTTAGGTTAGGTTAGGTTAGGTTAGGTTAGGTTAGGCTCAAATTTAACCAGGAGACTCCAAATTTCGTTTTCTCACATAAACTTGATCGTAAATCACTCTAATCCACGATAGGTTACAGTACCTGCAATTTGGGGAGGTTAGGTTAGGTTACGTTGGTTAGGTTAGGTTAGGTTAGGTTAGGTTAGGTTAGGCTCAAATTTAACCAGGAGACTCCAAATTTCGTTTTCTCACATAAACTTGATCGTAAATCACTCTAATCCACGATAGGTTACAGTACCTGCAATTTGGGGAGGTTAGGTTAGGTTACGTTGGTTAGGTTAGGTTAGGTTAGGTTAGGTTAGGTTAGGCTCAAATTTAACCAGGAGACTGCAAATTTCGTTTTCTCACATAAACTTGATCGTAAATCACTCTAATCCACGATAGGTTACAGTACCTGCAATTTGGGGAGGTTAGGTTAGGTTACGTTGGTTAGGTTAGGTTAGGTTAGGTTAGGTTAGGCTCAAATTTAACCAGGAGACTCCAAATTTCGTTTTCTCACATAAACTTGATCGTAAATCACTCTAATCCACGATAGGTTACAGTACCTGCAATTTGGGGAGGTTAGGTTAGGTTACGTTGGTTAGGTTAGGTTAGGTTAGGTTAGGTTAGGTTAGGCTCAAATTTAACCAGGAGACTCCAAATTTCGTTTTCTCACATAAACTTGATCGTAAATCACTCTAATCCACGATAGGTTACAGTACCTGCAATTTGGGGAGGTTAGGTTAGGTTACGTTGGTTAGGTTAGGTTAGGTTAGGTTAGGTTAGGTTCGGTTAGGTTAGGCTCAAATTTAACCAGGAGACTCCAAATTTCGTTTTCTCACATAAACTTGATCGTAAATCACTCTAATCCACGATAGGTTACAGTACCTGCAATTTGGGGAGGTTAGGTTAGGTTACGTTGGTTAGGTTAGGTTAGGTTAGGTTAGGTTAGGCTCAAATTTAACCAGGAGACTCCAAATTTCGTTTTCTCACATAAACTTGATCGTAAATCACTCTAATCCACGATAGGTTACAGTACCTGCAATTTGGGGAGGTTAGGTTAGGTTACGTTGGTTAGGTTAGGTTAGGTTAGGTTAGGTTAGGTTAGGTTAGGCTCAAATTTAACCAGGAGACTCCAAATTTCGTTTTCTCACATAAACTTGATCGTAAATCACTCTAATCCACGATAGGTTACAGTACCTGCAATTTGGGGAGGTTAGGTTAGGTTACGTTGGTTAGGTTAGGTTAGGTTAGGTTAGGTTAGGTTAGGCTCAAATTTAACCAGGAGACTCCAAATTTCGTTTTCTCACATAAACTTGATCGTAAATCACTCTAATCCACGATAGGTTACAGTACCTGCAATTTGGGGAGGTTAGGTTAGGTTACGTTGGTTAGGTTAGGTTAGGTTAGGTTAGGTTAGGCTCAAATTTAACCAGGAGACTCCAAATTTCGTTTTCTCACATAAACTTGATCGTAAATCACTCTAATCCACGATAGGTTACAGTACCTGCAATTTGGGGAGGTTAGGTTAGGTTACGTTGGTTAGGTTAGGTTAGGTTAGGTTAGGTTAGGTTAGGTTAGGTTAGGCTCAAATTTAACCAGGAGACTCCAAATTTCGTTTTCTCACATAAACTTGATCGTAAATCACTCTAATCCACGATAGGTTACAGTACCTGCAATTTGGGGAGGTTAGGTTAGGTTACGTTGGTTAGGTTAGGTTAGGTTAGGTTAGGTTAGGTTAGGCTCAAATTTAACCAGGAGACTCCAAATTTCGTTTTCTCACATAAACTTGATCGTAAATCACTCTAATCCACGATAGGTTACAGTACCTGCAATTTGGGGAGGTTAGGTTAGGTTACGTTGGTTAGGTTAGGTTAGGTTAGGTTAGGTTAGGTTAGGTTAGGTTAGGCTCAAATTTAACCAGGAGACTCCAAATTTCGTTTTCTCACATAAACTTGATCGTAAATCACTCTAATCCACGATAGGTTACAGTACCTGCAATTTGGGGAGGTTAGGTTAGGTTACGTTGGTTAGGTTAGGTTAGGTTAGGTTAGGTTAGGTTAGGCTCAAATTTAACCAGGAGACTCCAAATTTCGTTTTCTCACATAAACTTGATCGTAAATCACTCTAATCCACTATAGGTTACAGTACCTGCAATTTGGGGAGGTTAGGTTAGGTTACGTTGGTTAGGTTAGGTTAGGTTAGGTTAGGTTAGGTTAGGTTAGGTTAGGCTCAAATTTAACCAGGAGACTCCAAATTTCGTTTTCTCACATAAACTTGATCGTAAATCACTCTAATCCACGATAGGTTACAGTACCTGCAATTTGGGGAGGTTAGGTTAGGTTACGTTGGTTAGGTTAGGTTAGGTTAGGTTAGGTTAGGCTCAAATTTAACCAGGAGACTCCAAATTTCGTTTTCTCACATAAACTTGATCGTAAATCACTCTAATCCACGATAGGTTACAGTACCTGCAATTTGGGGAGGTTAGGTTAGGTTACGATGGTTAGGTTAGGTTAGGTTAGGTTAGGTTAGGTTAGGTTAGGTTAGGCTCAAATTTAACCAGGAGACTCCAAATTTCGTTTTCTCACATAAACTTGATCGTAAATCACTCTAATCCACGATAGGTTACAGTACCTGCAATTTGGGGAGGTTAGGTTAGGTTACGTTGGTTAGGTTAGGTTAGGTTAGGTTAGGTTAGGTTAGGTTAGGTTAGGCTCAAATTTAACCAGGAGACTCCAAATTTCGTTTTCTCACATAAACTTGATCGTAAATCACTCTAATCCACGATAGGTTACAGTACCTGCAATTTGGGGAGGTTAGGTTAGGTTACGTTGGTTAGGTTAGGTTAGGTTAGGTTAGGTTAGGTTAGGTTAGGTTAGGCTCAAATTTAACCAGGAGACTCCAAATTTCGTTTTCTCACATAAACTTTATCGTAAATCACTCTAATCCACGATAGGTTACAGTACCTGCAATTTGGGGAGGTTAGGTTAGGTTACGTTGGTTAGGTTAGGTTAGGTTAGGTTAGGTTAGGTTAGGTTAGGCTCAAATTTAACCAGGAGACTCCAAATTTCGTTTTCTCACATAAACTTGATCGTAAATCACTCTAATCCACGATAGGTTACAGTACCTGCAATTTGGGGAGGTTAGGTTAGGTTACGTTGGTTAGGTTAGGTTAGGTTAGGTTAGGTTAGGTTAGGTTAGGTTAGGCTCAAATTTAACCAGGAGACTCCAAATTTCGTTTTCTCACATAAACTTGATCGTAAATCACTCTAATCCACGATAGGTTACAGTACCTGCAATTTGGGGAGGTTAGGTTAGGTTACGTTGGTTAGGTTAGGTTAGGTTAGGTTAGGTTAGGTTAGGTTAGGTTAGGCTCAAATTTAACCAGGAGACTCCAAATTTCGTTTTCTCACATAAACTTGATCGTAAATCACTCTAATCCACGATAGGTTACAGTACCTGCAATTTGGGGAGGTTAGGTTAGGTTACGTTGGTTAGGTTAGGTTAGGTTAGGTTAGGTTAGGTTAGGTTAGGTTAGGCTCAAATTTAACCAGGAGACTCCAAATTTCGTTTTCTCTCATAAACTTGATCGTAAATCACTCTAATCCACGATAGGTTACATTACCTGCAATTTGGGGAGGTTAGGTTAGGTTACGTTGGTTAGGTTAGGTTAGGTTAGGTTAGGTTAGGTTAGGTTAGGTTAGGCTCAAATTTAACCAGGAGACTCCAAATTTCGTTTTCTCACATAAACTTGATCGTAAATCACTCTAATCCACGATAGGTTACAGTACCTGCAATTTGGGGAGGTTAGGTTAGGTTACGTTGGTTAGGTTAGGTTAGGTTAGGTTAGGTTAGGTTAGGTTAGGTTAGGCTCAAATTTAACCAGGAGACTCCAAATTTCGTTTTCTCACATAAACTTGATCGTAAATCACTCTAATCGACGATAGGTGACAGTACCTGCAATTTGGGGAGGTTAGGTTAGGTTACGTTGGTTAGGTTAGGTTAGGTTAGGTTAGGTTAGGTTAGGTTAGGTTAGGCTCAAATTTAACCAGGAGACTCCAAATTTCGTTTTCTCACATAAACTTGATCGTAAATCACTCTAATCCACGATAGGTTACAGTACCTGCAATTTGGGGAGGTTAGGTTAGGTTACGTTGGTTAGGTTAGGTTAGGTTAGGTTAGGTTAGGTTAGGTTAGGTTAGGCTCAAATTTAACCAGGAGACTCCAAATTTCGTTTTCTCACATAAACTTGATCGTAAATCACTCTAATCCACGATAGGTTACAGTACCTGCAATTTGGGGAGGTTAGGTTAGGTTACGTTGGTTAGGTTAGGTTAGGTTAGGTTAGGTTAGGTTAGGTTAGGTTAGGCTCAAATTTAACCAGGAGACTCCAAATTTCGTTTTCTCACATGAACTTGATCGTAAATCACTCTAATCCACGATAGGTTACAGTACCTGCAATTTGGGGAGGTTAGGTTAGGTTACGTTGGTTAGGTTAGGTTAGGTTAGGTTAGGTTAGGTTAGGTTAGGCTCAAATTTAACCAGGAGACTCCAAATTTCGTTTTCTCACATAAACTTGATCGTAAATCACTCTAATCCACGATAGGTTACAGTACCTGCAATTTGGGGAGGTTAGGTTAGGTTACGTTGGTTAGGTTAGGTTAGGTTAGGTTAGGTTAGGCTCAAATTTAACCAGGAGACTCCAAATTTCGTTTTCTCACATAAACTTGATCGTAAATCACTCTAATCCACGATAGGTTACAGTACCTGCAATTTGGGGAGGTTAGGTTAGGTTACGTTGGTTAGGTTAGGTTAGGTTAGGTTAGGTTAGGTTAGGTTAGGTTAGGCTCAAATTTAACCAGGAGACTCCAAATTTCGTTTTCTCACATAAACTTGATCGTAAATCACTCTAATCCACGATAGGTTACAGTACCTGCAATTTGGGGAGGTTAGGTTAGGTTACGTTGGTTAGGTTAGGTTAGGTTAGGTTAGGTTAGGTTAGGTTAGGTTAGGCTCAAATTTAACCAGGAGACTCCAAATTTCGTTTTCTCACATAAACTTGATCGTAAATCACTCTAATCCACGATAGGTTACAGTACCTGCAATTTGGGGAGGTTAGGTTAGGTTACGTTGGTTAGGTTAGGTTAGGTTAGGTTAGGTTAGGTTAGGTTAGGTTAGGCTCAAATTTAACCAGGAGACTCCAAATTTCGTTTTCTCACATAAACTTGATCGTAAATCACTCTAATCCACGATAGGTTACAGTACCTGCAATTTGGGGAGGTTAGGTTAGGTTACGTTGGTTAGGTTAGGTTAGGTTAGGTTAGGTTAGGTTAGGCTCAAATTTAACCAGGAGACTCCAAATTTCGTTTTCTCACATAAACTTGATCGTAAATCACTCTAATCCACGATAGGTTACAGTACCTGCAATTTGGGGAGGTTAGGTTAGGTTACGTTGGTTAGGTTAGGTTAGGTTAGGTTAGGTTAGGTTAGGTTAGGTTAGGCTCAAATTTAACCAGGAGACTCCAAATTTCGTTTTCTCACATAAACTTGATCGTAAATCACTCTAATCCACGATAGGTTACAGTACCTGCAATTTGGGGAGGTTAGGTTAGGTTACGTTGGTTAGGTTAGGTTAGGTTAGGTTAGGTTAGGTTAGGTTAGGTTAGGCTCAAATTTAACCAGGAGACTCCAAATTTCGTTTTCTCACATAAACTTGATCGTAAATCACTCTAATCCACGATAGGTTACAGTACCTGCAATTTGGGGAGGTTAGGTTAGGTTACGTTGGTTAGGTTAGGTTAGGTTAGGTTAGGTTAGGTTAGGTTAGGTTAGGCTCAAATTTAACCAGGAGACTCCAAATTTCGTTTTCTCACATAAACTTGATCGTAAATCACTCTAATCCACGATAGGTTACAGTACCTGCAATTTGGGGAGGTTAGGTTAGGTTACGTTGGTTAGGTTAGGTTAGGTTAGGTTAGGTTAGGTTAGGTTAGGTTAGGCTCAAATTTAACCAGGAGACTCCAAATTTCGTTTTCTCACATAAACTTGATCGTAAATCACTCTAATCCACGATAGGTTACAGTACCTGCAATTTGGGGAGGTTAGGTTAGGTTACGTTGGTTAGGTTAGGTTAGGTTAGGTTAGGTTAGGTTAGGTTAGGTTAGGCTCAAATTTAACCAGGAGACTCCAAATTTCGTTTTCTCACATAAACTTGATCGTAAATCACTCTAATCCACGATAGGTTACAGTACCTGCAATTTGGGGAGGTTAGGTTAGGTTACGTTGGTTAGGTTAGGTTAGGTTAGGTTAGGTTAGGTTAGGTTAGGTTAGGCTCAAATTTAACCAGGAGACTCCAAATTTCGTTTTCTCACATAAACTTGATCGTAAATCACTCTAATCCACGATAGGTTACAGTACCTGCAATTTGGGGAGGTTAGGTTAGGTTACGTTGGTTAGGTTAGGTTAGGTTAGGTTAGGTTAGGTTAGGTTAGGTTAGGCTCAAATTTAACCAGGAGACTCCAAATTTCATTTTCTCACATAAACTTGATCGTAAATCACTCTAATCCACGATAGGTTACAGTACCTGCAATTTGGGGAGGTTAGGTTAGGTTACGTTGGTTAGGTTAGGTTAGGTTAGGTTAGGTTAGGTTAGGTTAGGTTAGGCTCAAATTTAACCAGGAGACTCCAAATTTCGTTTTCTCACATAAACTTGATCGTAAATCACTCTAATCCACGATAGGTTACAGTACCTGCAATTTGGGGAGGTTAGGTTAGGTTACGTTGGTTAGGTTAGGTTAGGTTAGGTTAGGTTAGGTTAGGTTAGGTTAGGCTCAAATTTAACCAGGAGACTCCAAATTTCGTTTTCTCACATAAACTTGATCGTAAATCACTCTAATCCACGATAGGTTACAGTACCTGCAATTTGGGGAGGTTAGGTTAGGTTACGTTGGTTAGGTTAGGTTAGGTTAGGTTAGGTTAGGTTAGGTTAGGTTAGGCTCAAATTTAACCAGGAGACTCCAAATTTCGTTTTCTCACATAAACTTGATCGTAAATCACTCTAATCCACGATAGGTTACAGTACCTGCAATTTGGGGAGGTTAGGTTAGGTTACGTTGGTTAGGTTAGGTTAGGTTAGGTTAGGTTAGGTTAGGTTAGGCTCAAATTTAACCAGGAGACTCCAAATTTCGTTTTCTCACATAAACTTGATCGTAAATCACTCTAATCCACGATAGGTTACAGTACCTGCAATTTGGGGAGGTTAGGTTAGGTTACGTTGGTTAGGTTAGGTTAGGTTAGGTTAGGTTAGGTTAGGTTAGGTTAGGCTCAAATTTAACCAGGAGACTCCAAATTTCGTTTTCTCACATAAACTTGATCGTAAATCACTCTAATCCACGATAGGTTACAGTACCTGCAATTTGGGGAGGTTAGGTTAGGTTACGTTGGTTAGGTTAGGTTAGGTTAGGTTAGGTTAGGTTAGGTTAGGTTAGGCTCAAATTTAACCAGGAGACTCCAAATTTCGTTTTCTCACATAAACTTGATCGTAAATCACTCTAATCCACGATAGGTTACAGTACCTGCAATTTGGGGAGGTTAGGTTAGGTTACGTTGGTTAGGTTAGGTTAGGTTAGGTTAGGTTAGGTTAGGTTAGGTTAGGCTCAAATTTAACCAGGAGACTCCAAATTTCGTTTTCTCACATAAACTTGATCGTAAATCACTCTAATCCACGATAGGTTACAGTACCTGCAATTTGGGGAGGTTAGGTTAGGTTACGTTGTTAGGTTAGGTTAGGTTAGGTTAGGTTAGGTTAGGTTAGGTTAGGCTCAAATTTAACCAGGAGACTCCAAATTTCGTTTTCTCACATAAACTTGATCGTAAATCACTCTAATCCACGATAGGTTACAGTACCTGCAATTTGGGGAGGTTAGGTTAGGTTACGTTGGTTAGGTTAGGTTAGGTTAGGTTAGGTTAGGTTAGGTTAGGTTAGGTTAGGCTCAAATTTAACCAGGAGACTCCAAATTTCGTTTTCTCACATAAACTTGATCGTAAATCACTCTAATCCACGATAGGTTACAGTACCTGCAATTTGGGGAGGTTAGGTTAGGTTACGTTGGTTAGGTTAGGTTAGGTTAGGTTAGGTTAGGTTAGGTTAGGTTAGGCTCAAATTTAACCAGGAGACTCCAAATTTCGTTTTCTCACATAAACTTGATCGTAAATCACTCTAATCCACGATAGGTTACAGTACCTGCAATTTGGGGAGGTTAGGTTAGGTTACGTTGGTTAGGTTAGGTTAGGTTAGGTTAGGTTAGGTTAGGTTAGGTTAGGCTCAAATTTAACCAGGAGACTCCAAATTTCGTTTTCTCACATAAACTTGATCGTAAATCACTCTAATCCACGATAGGTTACAGTACCTGCAATTTGGGGAGGTTAGGTTAGGTTACGTTGGTTAGGTTAGGTTAGGTTAGGTTAGGTTAGGTTAGGTTAGGTTAGGCTCAAATTTAACCAGGAGACTCCAAATTTCGTTTTCTCACATAAACTTGATCGTAAATCACTCTAATCCACGATAGGTTACAGTACCTGCAATTTGGGGAGGTTAGGTTAGGTTACGTTGGTTAGGTTAGGTTAGGTTAGGTTAGGTTAGGTTAGGCTCAAATTTAACCAGGAGACTCCAAATTTCGTTTTCTCACATAAACTTGATCGTAAATCACTCTAATCCACGATAGGTTACAGTACCTGCAATTTGGGGAGGTTAGGTTAGGTTACGTTGGTTAGGTTAGGTTAGGTTAGGTTAGGTTAGGTTAGGTTAGGTTAGGCTCAAATTTAACCAGGAGACTCCAAATTTCGTTTTCTCACATAAACTTGATCGTAAATCACTCTAATCCACGATAGGTTACAGTACCTGCAATTTGGGGAGGTTAGGTTAGGTTACGTTGGTTAGGTTAGGTTAGGTTAGGTTAGGTTAGGTTAGGTTAGGTTAGGCTCAAATTTAACCAGGAGACTCCAAATTTCGTTTTCTCACATAAACTTGATCGTAAATCACTCTAATCCACGATAGGTTACAGTACCTGCAATTTGGGGAGGTTAGGTTAGGTTACGTTGGTTAGGTTAGGTTAGGTTAGGTTAGGTTAGGTTAGGTTAGGTTAGGCTCAAATTTAACCAGGAGACTCCAAATTTCGTTTTCTCACATAAACTTGATCGTAAATCACTCTAATCCACGATAGGTTACAGTACCTGCAATTTGGGGAGGTTAGGTTAGGTTACGTTGGTTAGGTTAGGTTAGGTTAGGTTAGGTTAGGTTAGGTTAGGTTAGGCTCAAATTTAACCAGGAGACTCCAAATTTCGTTTTCTCACATAAACTTGATCGTAAATCACTCTAATCCACGATAGGTTACAGTACCTGCAATTTGGGGAGGTTAGGTTAGGTTACGTTGGTTAGGTTAGGTTAGGTTAGGTTAGGTTAGGTTAGGTTAGGTTAGGCTCAAATTTAACCAGGAGACTCCAAATTTCGTTTTCTCACATAAACTTGATCGTAAATCACTCTAATCCACGATAGGTTACAGTACCTGCAATTTGGGGAGGTTAGGTTAGGTTACGTTGGTTAGGTTAGGTTAGGTTAGGTTAGGTTAGGTTAGGTTAGGTTAGGCTCAAATTTAACCAGGAGACTCCAAATTTCGTTTTCTCACATAAACTTGATCGTAAATCACTCTAATCCACGATAGGTTACAGTACCTGCAATTTGGGGAGGTTAGGTTAGGTTACGTTGGTTAGGTTAGGTTAGGTTAGGTTAGGTTAGGTTAGGTTAGGCTCAAATTTAACCAGGAGACTCCAAATTTCGTTTTCTCACATAAACTTGATCGTAAATCACTCTAATCCACGATAGGTTACAGTACCTGCAATTTGGGGAGGTTAGGTTAGGTTACGTTGGTTAGGTTAGGTTAGGTTAGGTTAGGTTAGGTTAGGTTAGGTTAGGTTAGGCTCAAATTTAACCAGGAGACTCCAAATTTCGTTTTCTCACATAAACTTGATCGTAAATCACTCTAATCCACGATAGGTTACAGTACCTGCAATTTGGGGAGGTTAGGTTAGGTTACGTTGGTTAGGTTAGGTTAGGTTAGGTTAGGTTAGGTTAGGCTCAAATTTAACCAGGAGACTCCAAATTTCGTTTTCTCACATAAACTTGATCGTAAATCACTCTAATCCACGATAGGTTACAGTACCTGCAATTTGGGGAGGTTAGGTTAGGTTACGTTGGTTAGGTTAGGTTAGGTTAGGTTAGGTTAGGTTAGGTTAGGTTAGGCTCAAATTTAACCAGGAGACTCCAAATTTCGTTTTCTCACATAAACTTGATCGTAAATCACTCTAATCCACGATAGGTTACAGTACCTGCAATTTGGGGAGGTTAGGTTAGGTTACGTTGGTTAGGTTAGGTTAGGTTAGGTTAGGTTAGGTTAGGTTAGGTTAGGCTCAAATTTAACCAGGAGACTCCAAATTTCGTTTTCTCACATAAACTTGATCGTAAATCACTCTAATCCACGATAGGTTACAGTACCTGCAATTTGGGGAGGTTAGGTTAGGTTACGTTGGTTAGGTTAGGTTAGGTTAGGTTAGGTTAGGTTAGGTTAGGTTAGGCTCAAATTTAACCAGGAGACTCCAAATTTCGTTTTCTCACATAAACTTGATCGTAAATCACTCTAATCCACGATAGGTTACAGTACCTGCAATTTGGGGAGGTTAGGTTAGGTTACGTTGGTTAGGTTAGGTTAGGTTAGGTTAGGTTAGGTTAGGTTAGGTTAGGCTCAAATTTAACCAGGAGACTCCAAATTTCGTTTTCTCACATAAACTTGATCGTAAATCACTCTAATCCACGATAGGTTACAGTACCTGCAATTTGGGGAGGTTAGGTTAGGTTACGTTGGTTAGGTTAGGTTAGGTTAGGTTAGGTTAGGTTAGGTTAGGTTAGGCTCAAATTTAACCAGGAGACTCCAAATTTCGTTTTCTCACATAAACTTGATCGTAAATCACTCTAATCCACGATAGGTTACAGTACCTGCAATTTGGGGAGGTTAGGTTAGGTTACGTTGGTTAGGTTAGGTTAGGTTAGGTTAGGTTAGGTTAGGTTAGGTTAGGCTCAAATTTAACCAGGAGACTCCAAATTTCGTTTTCTCACATAAACTTGATCGTAAATCACTCTAATCCACGATAGGTTACAGTACTTGCAATTTGGGGAGGTTAGGTTAGGTTACGTTGGTTAGGTTAGGTTAGGTTAGGTTAGGTTAGGTTAGGTTAGGTTAGGCTCAAATTTAACCAGGAGACTCCAAATTTCGTTTTCTCACATAAACTTGATCGTAAATCACTCTAATCCACGATAGGTTACAGTACCTGCAATTTGGGGAGGTTAGGTTAGGTTACGTTGGTTAGGTTAGGTTAGGTTAGGTTAGGTTAGGTTAGGCTCAAATTTAACCAGGAGACTCCAAATTTCGTTTTCTCACATAAAGATCGTAAATCACTCTAATCCACGATAGGTTACAGTACCTGCAATTTGGGGAGGTTAGGTTAGGTTACGTTGGTTAGGTTAGGTTAGGTTAGGTTAGGTTAGGTTAGGTTAGGTTAGGCTCAAATTTAACCAGGAGACTCCAAATTTCGTTTTCTCACATAAACTTGATCGTAAATCACTCTAATCCACGATAGGTTACAGTACCTGCAATTTGGGGAGGTTAGGTTAGGTTACGTTGGTTAGGTTAGGTTAGGTTAGGTTAGGTTAGGTTAGGTTAGGTTAGGCTCAAATTTAACCAGGAGACTCCAAATTTCGTTTTCTCACATAAACTTGATCGTAAATCACTCTAATCCACGATAGGTTACAGTACCTGCAATTTGGGGAGGTTAGGTTAGGTTACGTTGGTTAGGTTAGGTTAGGTTAGGTTAGGTTAGGTTAGGTTAGGTTAGGCTCAAATTTAACCAGGAGACTCCAAATTTCGTTTTCTCACATAAACTTGATCGTAAATCACTCTAATCCACGATAGGTTACAGTACCTGCAACTTGGGGAGGTTAGGTTAGGTTACGTTGGTTAGGTTAGGTTAGGTTAGGTTAGGTTAGGTTAGGTTAGGTTAGGCTCAAATTTAACCAGGAGACTCCAAATTTCGTTTTCTCACATAAACTTGATCGTAAATCACTCTAATCCA
Organism: Penaeus vannamei; assembly: GCF_042767895.1. Classification (NCBI taxonomy): domain Eukaryota; kingdom Metazoa; phylum Arthropoda; class Malacostraca; order Decapoda; family Penaeidae; genus Penaeus; species Penaeus vannamei. The sequence continues at coordinate 2,541,472 of NC_091592.1, read as the reverse complement.
CGATAGGTTACAGTACCTGCAATTTGGGGAGGTTAGGTTAGGTTACGTTGGTTAGGTTAGGTTAGGTTAGGTTAGGTTAGGTTAGGTTAGGTTAGGCACAAATTTAACCAGGAGACTCCAAATTTCGTTTTCTCACATAAACTTGATCGTAAATCACTCTAATCCACGATAGGTTACAGTACCTGCAATTTGGGGAGGTTAGGTTAGGTTACGTTGGTTAGGTTAGGTTAGGTTAGGTTAGGTTAGGTTAGGTTAGGTTAGGCTCAAATTTAACCAGGAGACTCCAAATTTCGTTTTCTCACATAAACTTGATCGTAAATCACTCTAATCCACGATAGGTTACAGTACCTGCAATTTGGGGAGGTTAGGTTAGGTTACGTTGGTTAGGTTAGGTTAGGTTAGGTTAGGTTAGGTTAGGTTAGGTTAGGCTCAAATTTAACCAGGAGACTCCAAATTTCGTTTTCTCACATAAACTTGATCGTAAATCACTCTAATCCACGATAGGTTACAGTACCTGCAATTTGGGGAGGTTAGGTTAGGTTACGTTGGTTAGGTTAGGTTAGGTTAGGTTAGGTTAGGTTAGGTTAGGTTAGGCTCAAATTTAACCAGGAGACTCCAAATTTCGTTTTCTCACATAAACTTGATCGTAAATCACTCTAATCCACGATAGGTTACAGTACCTGCAATTTGGGGAGGTTAGGTTAGGTTACGTTGGTTAGGTTAGGTTAGGTTAGGTTAGGTTAGGTTAGGCTCAAATTTAACCAGGAGACTCCAAATTTCGTTTTCTCACATAAACTTGATCGTAAATCACTCTAATCCACGATAGGTTACAGTACCTGCAATTTGGGGAGGTTAGGTTAGGTTACGTTGGTTAGGTTAGGTTAGGTTAGGTTAGGTTAGGTTAGGTTAGGTTAGGCTCAAATTTAACCAGGAGACTCCAAATTTCGTTTTCTCACATAAACTTGATCGTAAATCACTCTAATCCACGATAGGTTACAGTACCTGCAATTTGGGGAGGTTAGGTTAGGTTACGTTGGTTAGGTTAGGTTAGGTTAGGTTAGGTTAGGTTAGGTTAGGTTAGGCTCAAATTTAACCAGGAGACTCCAAATTTCGTTTTCTCACATAAACTTGATCGTAAATCACTCTAATCCACGATAGGTTACAGTACCTGCAATTTGGGGAGGTTAGGTTAGGTTACGTTGGTTAGGTTAGGTTAGGTTAGGTTAGGTTAGGTTAGGTTAGGTTAGGCTCAAATTTAACCAGGAGACTCCAAATTTCGTTTTCTCACATAAACTTGATCGTAAATCACTCTAATCCACGATAGGTTACAGTACCTGCAATTTGGGGAGGTTAGGTTAGGTTACGTTGGTTAGGTTAGGTTAGGTTAGGTTAGGTTAGGTTAGGTTAGGTTAGGCTCAAATTTAACCAGGAGACTCCAAATTTCGTTTTCTCACATAAACTTGATCGTAAATCACTCTAATCCACGATAGGTTACAGTACCTGCAATTTGGGGAGGTTAGGTTAGGTTACGTTGGTTAGGTTAGGTTAGGTTAGGTTAGGTTAGGTTAGGTTAGGTTAGGCTCAAATTTAACCAGGAGACTCCAAATTTCGTTTTCTCACATAAACTTGATCGTAAATCACTCTAATCCACGATAGGTTACAGTACCTGCAATTTGGGGAGGTTAGGTTAGGTTACGTTGGTTAGGTTAGGTTAGGTTAGGTTAGGTTAGGTTAGGTTAGGTTAGGCTCAAATTTAACCAGGAGACTCCAAATTTCGTTTTCTCACATAAACTTGATCGTAAATCACTCTAATCCACGATAGGTTACAGTACCTGCAATTTGGGGAGGTTAGGTTAGGTTACGTTGGTTAGGTTAGGTTAGGTTAGGTTAGGTTAGGTTAGGTTAGGTTAGGCTCAAATTTAACCAGGAGACTCCAAATTTCGTTTTCTCACATAAACTTGATCGTAAATCACTCTAATCCACGATAGGTTACAGTACCTGCAATTTGGGGAGGTTAGGTTAGGTTACGTTGGTTAGGTTAGGTTAGGTTAGGTTAGGTTAGGTTAGGTTAGGTTAGGCTCAAATTTAACCAGGAGACTCCAAATTTCGTTTTCTCACATAAACTTGATCGTAAATCACTCTAATCCACGATAGGTTACAGTACCTGCAATTTGGGGAGGTTAGGTTAGGTTACGTTGGTTAGGTTAGGTTAGGTTAGGTTAGGTTAGGTTAGGCTCAAATTTAACCAGGAGACTCCAAATTTCGTTTTCTCACATAAACTTGATCGTAAATCACTCTAATCCACGATAGGTTACAGTACCTGCAATTTGGGGAGGTTAGGTTAGGTTACGTTGGTTAGGTTAGGTTAGGTTAGGTTAGGTTAGGTTAGGTTAGGTTAGGCTCAAATTTAACCAGGAGACTCCAAATTTCGTTTTCTCACATAAACTTGATCGTAAATCACTCTAATCCACGATAGGTTACAGTACCTGCAATTTGGGGAGGTTAGGTTAGGTTACGTTGGTTAGGTTAGGTTAGGTTAGGTTAGGTTAGGTTAGGTTAGGTTAGGTTAGGCTCAAATTTAACCAGGAGACTCCAAATTTCGTTTTCTCACATAAACTTGATCGTAAATCACTCTAATCCACGATAGGTTACAGTACCTGCAATTTGGGGAGGTTAGGTTAGGTTACGTTGGTTAGGTTAGGTTAGGTTAGGTTAGGTTAGGTTAGGTTAGGTTAGGCTCAAATTTAACCAGGAGACTCCAAATTTCGTTTTCTCACATAAACTTGATCGTAAATCACTCTAATCCACGATAGGTTACAGTACCTGCAATTTGGGGAGGTTAGGTTAGGTTACGTTGGTTAGGTTAGGTTAGGTTAGGTTAGGTTAGGTTAGGTTAGGCTCAAATTTAACCAGGAGACTCCAAATTTCGTTTTCTCACATAAACTTGATCGTAAATCACTCTAATCCACGATAGGTTACAGTACCTGCAATTTGGGGAGGTTAGGTTAGGTTACGTTGGTTAGGTTAGGTTAGGTTAGGTTAGGTTAGGTTAGGGCTCAAATTTAACCAGGAGACTCCAAATTTCGTTTTCTCACATAAACTTGATCGTAAATCACTCTAATCCACGATAGGTTACAGTACCTGCAATTTGGGGAGGTTAGGTTAGGTTACGTTGGTTAGGTTAGGTTAGGTTAGGTTAGGTTAGGTTAGGATAGGTTAGGCTCAAATTTAACCAGGAGACTCCAAATTTCGTTTTCTCACATAAACTTGATCGTAAATCACTCTAATCCACGATAGGTTACAGTACCTGCAATTTGGGGAGGTTAGGTTAGGTTACGTTGGTTAGGTTAGGTTAGGTTAGGTTAGGTTAGGTTAGGTTAGGCTCAAATTTAACCAGGAGACTCCAAATTTCGTTTTCTCACATAAACTTGATCGTAAATCACTCTAATCCACGATAGGTTACAGTACCTGCAATTTGGGGAGGTTAGGTTAGGTTACGTTGGTTAGGTTAGGTTAGGTTAGGTTAGGTTAGGTTAGGTTAGGTTAGGCTCAAATTTAACCAGGAGACTCCAAATTTCGTTTTCTCACATAAACTTGATCGTAAATCACTCTAATCCACGATAGGTTACAGTACCTGGTATTTGGGGAGGTTAGGTTAGGTTACGTTGGTTAGGTTAGGTTAGGTTAGGTTAGGTTAGGCTCAAATTTAACCAGGAGACTCCAAATTTCGTTTTCTCACATAAACTTGATCGTAAATCACTCTAATCCACGATAGGTTACAGTACCTGCAATTTGGGGAGGTTAGGTTAGGTTACGTTGGTTAGGTTAGGTTAGGTTAGGTTAGGTTAGGTTAGGCTCAAATTTAACCAGGAGACTCCAAATTTCGTTTTCTCACATAAACTTGATCGTAAATCACTCTAATCCACGATAGGTTACAGTACCTGCAATTTGGGGAGGTTAGGTTAGGTTACGTTGGTTAGGTTAGGTTAGGTTAGGTTAGGTTAGGTTAGGCTCAAATTTAACCAGGAGACTCCAAATTTCGTTTTCTCACATAAACTTGATCGTAAATCACTCTAATCCACGATAGGTTACAGTACCTGCAATTTGGGGAGGTTAGGTTAGGTTACGTTGGTTAGGTTAGGTTAGGTTAGGTTAGGTTAGGTTAGGTTAGGTTAGGCTCAAATTTAACCAGGAGACTCCAAATTTCGTTTTCTCACATAAACTTGATCGTAAATCACTCTAATCCACGATAGGTTACAGTACCTGCAATTTGGGGAGGTTAGGTTAGGTTACGTTGGTTAGGTTAGGTTAGGTTAGGTTAGGTTAGGTTAGGTTAGGCTCAAATTTAACCAGGAGACTCCAAATTTCGTTTTCTCACATAAACTTGATCGTAAATCACTCTAATCCACGATAGGTTACAGTACCTGCAATTTGGGGAGGTTAGGTTAGGTTACGTTGGTTAGGTTAGGTTAGGTTAGGTTAGGTTAGGTTAGGTTAGGCTCAAATTTAACCAGGAGACTCCAAATTTCGTTTTCTCACATAAACTTGATCGTAAATCACTCTAATCCACGATAGGTTACAGTACCTGCAATTTGGGGAGGTTAGGTTAGGTTACGTTGGTTAGGTTAGGTTAGGTTAGGTTAGGTTAGGTTAGGTTAGGTTAGGCTCAAATTTAACCAGGAGACTCCAAATTTCGTTTTCTCACATAAACTTGATCGTAAATCACTCTAATCCACGATAGGTTACAGTACCTGCAATTTGGGGAGGTTAGGTTAGGTTACGTTGGTTAGGTTAGGTTAGGTTAGGTTAGGTTAGGTTAGGTTAGGTTAGGCTCAAATTTAACCAGGAGACTCCAAATTTCGTTTTCTCACATAAACTTGATCGTAAATCACTCTAATCCACGATAGGTTACAGTACCTGCAATTTGGGGAGGTTAGGTTAGGTTACGTTGGTTAGGTTAGGTTAGGTTAGGTTAGGTTAGGTTAGGTTAGGCTCAAATTTAACCAGGAGACTCCAAATTTCGTTTTCTCACATAAACTTGATCGTAAATCACTCTAATCCACGATAGGTTACAGTACCTGCAATTTGGGGAGGTTAGGTTAGGTTACGTTGGTTAGGTTAGGTTAGGTTAGGTTAGGTTAGGTTAGGTTAGGTTAGGCTCAAATTTAACCAGGAGACTCCAAATTTCGTTTTCTCACATAAACTTGATCGTAAATCACTCTAATCCACGATAGGTTACAGTACCTGCAATTTGGGGAGGTTAGGTTAGGTTACGTTGGTTAGGTTAGGTTAGGTTAGGTTAGGTTAGGTTAGGTTAGGTTAGGCTCAAATTTAACCAGGAGACTCCAAATTTCGTTTTCTCACATAAACTTGATCGTAAATCACTCTAATCCACGATAGGTTACAGTACCTGCAATTTGGGGAGGTTAGGTTAGGTTACGTTGGTTAGGTTAGGTTAGGTTAGGTTAGGTTAGGTTAGGTTAGGTTAGGCTCAAATTTAACCAGGAGACTCCAAATTTCGTTTTCTCACATAAACTTGATCGTAAATCACTCTAATCCACGATAGGTTACAGTACCTGCAATTTGGGGAGGTTAGGTTAGGTTACGTTGGTTAGGTTAGGTTAGGTTAGGTTAGGTTAGGTTAGGTTAGGTTAGGCTCAAATTTAACCAGGAGACTCCAAATTTCGTTTTCTCACATAAACTTGATCGTAAATCACTCTAATCCACGATAGGTTACAGTACCTGCAATTTGGGGAGGTTAGGTTAGGTTACGTTGGTTAGGTTAGGTTAGGTTAGGTTAGGTTAGGTTAGGTTAGGTTAGGCTCAAATTTAACCAGGAGACTCCAAATTTCGTTTTCTCACATAAACTTGATCGTAAATCACTCTAATCTACGATAGGTTACAGTACCTGCAATTTGGGGAGGTTAGGTTAGGTTACGTTGGTTAGGTTAGGTTAGGTTAGGTTAGGTTAGGTTAGGTTAGGTTAGGCTCAAATTTAACCAGGAGACTCCAAATTTCGTTTTCTCACATAAACTTGATCGTAAATCACTCTAATCCACGATAGGTTACAGTACCTGCAATTTGGGGAGGTTAGGTTAGGTTACGTTGGTTAGGTTAGGTTAGGTTAGGTTAGGTTAGGTTAGGTTAGGTTAGGCTCAAATTTAACCAGGAGACTCCAAATTTCGTTTTCTCACATAAACTTGATCGTAAATCACTCTAATCCACGATAGGTTACAGTACCTGCAATTTGGGGAGGTTAGGTTAGGTTACGTTGGTTAGGTTAGGTTAGGTTAGGTTAGGTTAGGTTAGGTTAGGTTAGGCTCAAATTTAACCAGGAGACTCCAAATTTCGTTTTCTCACATAAACTTGATCGTAAATCACTCTAATCCACGATAGGTTACAGTACCTGCAATTTGGGGAGGTTAGGTTAGGTTACGTTGGTTAGGTTAGGTTAGGTTAGGTTAGGTTAGGTTAGGCTCAAATTTAACCAGGAGACTCCAAATTTCGTTTTCTCACATAAACTTGATCGTAAATCACTCTAATCCACGATAGGTTACAGTACCTGCAATTTGGGGAGGTTAGGTTAGGTTACGTTGGTTAGGTTAGGTTAGGTTAGGTTAGGTTAGGTTAGGTTAGGTTAGGCTCAAATTTAACCAGGAGACTCCAAATTTCGTTTTCTCACATAAACTTGATCGTAAATCACTCTAATCCACGATAGGTTACAGTACCTGCAATTTGGGGAGGTTAGGTTAGGTTACGTTGGTTAGGTTAGGTTAGGTTAGGTTAGGTTAGGTTAGGTTAGGCTCAAATTTAACCAGGAGACTCCAAATTTCGTTTTCTCACATAAACTTGATCGTAAATCACTCTAATCCACGATAGGTTACAGTACCTGCAATTTGGGGAGGTTAGGTTAGGTTACGTTGGTTAGGTTAGGTTAGGTTAGGTTAGGTTAGGTTAGGTTAGGTTAGGCTCAAATTTAACCAGGAGACTCCAAATTTCGTTTTCTCACATAAACTTGATCGTAAATCACTCTAATCCACGATAGGTTACAGTACCTGCAATTTGGGGAGGTTAGGTTAGGTTACGTTGGTTAGGTTAGGTTAGGTTAGGTTAGGTTAGGTTAGGTTAGGCTCAAATTTAACCAGGAGACTCCAAATTTCGTTTTCTCACATAAACTTGATCGTAAATCACTCTAATCCACGATAGGTTACAGTACCTGCAATTTGGGGAGGTTAGGTTAGGTTACGTTGGTTAGGTTAGGTTAGGTTAGGTTAGGTTAGGTTAGGTTAGGTTAGGCTCAAATTTAACCAGGAGACTCCAAATTTCGTTTTCTCACATAAACTTGATCGTAAATCACTCTAATCCACGATAGGTTACAGTACCTGCAATTTGGGGAGGTTAGGTTAGGTTACGTTGGTTAGGTTAGGTTAGGTTAGGTTAGGTTAGGTTAGGTTAGGTTAGGCTCAAATTTAACCAGGAGACTCCAAATTTCGTTTTCTCACATAAACTTGATCGTAAATCACTCTAATCCACGATAGGTTACAGTACCTGCAATTTGGGGAGGTTAGGTTAGGTTACGTTGGTTAGGTTAGGTTAGGTTAGGTTAGGTTAGGTTAGGTTAGGTTAGGCTCAAATTTAACCAGGAGACTCCAAATTTCGTTTTCTCACATAAACTTGATCGTAAATCACTCTAATCCACGATAGGTTACAGTACCTGCAATTTGGGGAGGTTAGGTTAGGTTACGTTGGTTAGGTTAGGTTAGGTTAGGTTAGGTTAGGTTAGGCTCAAATTTAACCAGGAGACTCCAAATTTCGTTTTCTCACATAAACTTGATCGTAAATCACTCTAATCCACGATAGGTTACAGTACCTGCAATTTGGGGAGGTTAGGTTAGGTTACGTTGGTTAGGTTAGGTTAGGTTAGGTTAGGTTAGGTTAGGTTAGGTTAGGCTCAAATTTAACCAGGAGACTCCAAATTTCGTTTTCTCACATAAACTTGATCGTAAATCACTCTAATCCACGATAGGTTACAGTACCTGCAATTTGGGGAGGTTAGGTTAGGTTACGTTGGTTAGGTTAGGTTAGGTTAGGTTAGGTTAGGTTAGGTTAGGTTAGGCTCAAATTTAACCAGGAGACTCCAAATTTCGTTTTCTCACATAAACTTGATCGTAAATCACTCTAATCCACGATAGGTTACAGTACCTGCAATTTGGGGAGGTTAGGTTAGGTTACGTTGGTTAGGTTAGGTTAGGTTAGGTTAGGTTAGGTTAGGTTAGGTTAGGCTCAAATTTAACCAGGAGACTCCAAATTTCGTTTTCTCACATAAACTTGATCGTAAATCACTCTAATCCACGATAGGTTACAGTACCTGCAATTTGGGGAGGTTAGGTTAGGTTACGTTGGTTAGGTTAGGTTAGGTTAGGTTAGGTTAGGTTAGGCTCAAATTTAACCAGGAGACTCCAAATTTCGTTTTCTCACATAAACTTGATCGTAAATCACTCTAATCCACGATAGGTTACAGTACCTGCAATTTGGGGAGGTTAGGTTAGGTTACGTTGGTTAGGTTAGGTTAGGTTAGGTTAGGTTAGGTTAGGTTAGGTTAGGCTCAAATTTAACCAGGAGACTCCAAATTTCGTTTTCTCACATAAACTTGATCGTAAATCACTCTAATCCACGATAGGTTACAGTACCTGCAATTTGGGGAGGTTAGGTTAGGTTACGTTGGTTAGGTTAGGTTAGGTTAGGTTAGGTTAGGTTAGGTTAGGTTAGGCTCAAATTTAACCAGGAGACTCCAAATTTCGTTTTCTCACATAAACTTGATCGTAAATCACTCTAATCCACGATAGGTTACAGTACCTGCAATTTGGGGAGGTTAGGTTAGGTTACGTTGGTTAGGTTAGGTTAGGTTAGGTTAGGTTAGGTTAGGTTAGGTTAGGCTCAAATTTAACCAGGAGACTCCAAATTTCGTTTTCTCACATAAACTTGATCGTAAATCACTCTAATCCACGATAGGTTACAGTACCTGCAATTTGGGGAGGTTAGGTTAGGTTACGTTGGTTAGGTTAGGTTAGGTTAGGTTAGGTTAGGTTAGGTTAGGTTAGGCTCAAATTTAACCAGGAGACTCCAAATTTCGTTTTCTCACATAAACTTGATCGTAAATCACTCTAATCCACGATAGGTTACAGTACCTGCAATTTGGGGAGGTTAGGTTAGGTTACGTTGGTTAGGTTAGGTTAGGTTAGGTTAGGTTAGGTTAGGTTAGGTTAGGCTCAAATTTAACCAGGAGACTCCAAATTTCGTTTTCTCACATAAACTTGATCGTAAATCACTCTAATCCACGATAGGTTACAGTACCTGCAATTTGGGGAGGTTAGGTTAGGTTACGTTGGTTAGGTTAGGTTAGGTTAGGTTAGGTTAGGTTAGGTTAGGTTAGGCTCAAATTTAACCAGGAGACTCCAAATTTCGTTTTCTCACATAAACTTGATCGTAAATCACTCTAATCCACGATAGGTTACAGTACCTGCAATTTGGGGAGGTTAGGTTAGGTTACGTTGGTTAGGTTAGGTTAGGTTAGGTTAGGTTAGGTTAGGTTAGGTTAGGCTCAAATTTAACCAGGAGACTCCAAATTTCGTTTTCTCACATAAACTTGATCGTAAATCACTCTAATCCACGATAGGTTACAGTACCTGCAATTTGGGGAGGTTAGGTTAGGTTACGTTGGTTAGGTTAGGTTAGGTTAGGTTAGGTTAGGTTAGGCTCAAATTTAACCAGGAGACTCCAAATTTCGTTTTCTCACATAAACTTGATCGTAAATCACTCTAATCCACGATAGGTTACAGTACCTGCAATTTGGGGAGGTTAGGTTAGGTTACGTTGGTTAGGTTAGGTTAGGTTAGGTTAGGTTAGGTTAGGCTCAAATTTAACCAGGAGACTCCAAATTTCGTTTTCTGACATAAACTTGATCGTAAATCACTCTAATCCACGATAGGTTACAGTACCTGCAATTTGGGGAGGTTAGGTTAGGTTACGTTGGTTAGGTTAGGTTAGGTTAGGTTAGGTTAGGTTAGGTTAGGTTAGGCTCAAATTTAACCAGGAGACTCCAAATTTCGTTTTCTCACATAAACTTGATCGTAAATCACTCTAATCCACGATAGGTTACAGTACCTGCAATTTGGGGAGGTTAGGTTAGGTTACGTTGGTTAGGTTAGGTTAGGTTAGGTTAGGTTAGGTTAGGTTAGGTTAGGCTCAAATTTAACCAGGAGACTCCAAATTTCGTTTTCTCACATAAACTTGATCGTAAATCACTCTAATCCACGATAGGTTACAGTACCTGCAATTTGGGGAGGTTAGGTTAGGTTACGTTGGTTAGGTTAGGTTAGGTTAGGTTAGGTTAGGTTAGGCTCAAATTTAACCAGGAGACTCCAAATTTCGTTTTCTCACATAAACTTGATCGTAAATCACTCTAATCCACGATAGGTTACAGTACCTGCAATTTGGGGAGGTTAGGTTAGGTTACGTTGGTTAGGTTAGGTTA